>NC_062544.1:219609316-219912347 GCF_016906955.1 Phacochoerus africanus
CCACACTCTTGGCACATGGAGGTTCCCAGGCTAGGGGTCAATTCAGAGCTGTAGCTGCTGGCCACAGCTACAGCCATAGCAATGCTGGATCCTTAACCCATTGAGCAAGGGCAGGGGTCGAACCTGCATCCTCATGGATACTAGTCAGCTTTGTTTCCACTGAGCCACGACGGAAAGTCCCATTTGTTGGATATGTATATTACATATTTTTCTCAAAAATCATCATTTGTCTTTTGATTTTATTGCACTGTTTTTGCCATGCAGAATTTTTATTTTCTCTTTAGAGAAATTCTTCTAGTATTTGTATGTTTGTTTTTAGATCTTGATGCATTTAAGAATTTAATTTTGTGTATCATATTAAGTCTGGATCCAATTTTGTTTCTCAGTGGTTCTCATTTATAAAAAAGTTTGGGAGTTCCCATTGTGACACAGCGGAAATGAATCCAACTAGTAACCATGAGGATGCAGGTTTGATCCCTGGCCTTGCTCAGTGGGTCCAGGATCCAGAGTTGCTGTGGCTGTGGTGTAGGCCAGCAGCCATAGCTCTGATTTGATCCCTAGCCTGGGAACTTCCATATGTATATGCCACAGATGTGGCCCTAAAAAGCAAAAAAAGTTTATCTTCATTTCTGTGATTTGAGATGCCACCATCATATATTAAGTGTCCACATATATTTAGGTCTATTTCTGGACTTTCTGTTTATCATTTTTTCTTTTAATTAATAAGCCAGTACCATGCTTTTAGTTACAAAGGCTTTATAGTGTGTTTTAATGTCTGATAGGGTACCTTTCAGTATTGCCCTGGCTATTCTCAAATATTTGAAAGAATATGAAACTTAAAGTGCTTTTTGATATTTTATTAGAATTGGATTAAATAATAAAAACAAACTCATAATGTTGAATGAACCTATCCAAGAATAGGTAATATTTTTGCATTTGATCTAGTTTTGGTGATTTTTTAGGAGTTTTAAGATGTTTTAAAATATTTTCTTCTGGAGTTCCCATTGTGGCTCAGTGGTTAACGACTCTGACTACAGCTCCGATTAGACCCCTAGCCTGGGAAACTCCATATGCTGCGGGTGCGGCCCTAGAAATGGCAAAAAAAAACCTCATATAGGTTTTCAGGAGTTTTAAAGTTTTCTTCATACAAGTTTTGTGTATTTCTAGTTAAATTTATTCCTATTTAATCATATTGTTATTTTAATTAGTGGCACTCTTCTATATCTTCTACATGGTTATTATTTGTATATGTAAAGGCTATTGAGTTTTACATGCTTTTTTTATCCTGCTGTTTTCTGGATTCTTGTTTAAATTACTTTTATTGTTGATTCTCAAGGGCTTTCCAGGTATCTTGCCGTATCATTTGCAAATAGAGATATTTTACCTTTTTCCTAAAAATTCTTGGGTTTCTGATTGATTTTTGTTTAATTGAATTAGCTAATAGCTCTCTAATAGCTAGTGGTAATAGATAGTAGTAATAGAGATAGTGAACATTTTTGCTTTGTTTGTAATCCTAGTGGAAATGCCTCTGCTACCCTAGTAAGATACTGGCTTTAGCGGGTGTGTGTGTGTGTGTGTGTGTGTGTGTGTGTGTGTGTGTGTGTAATCACTTAAAGAAAATGTTCATTAATTGTAATTTCTTGAATATTTTTATTAGGAATGGGAATTAAATTTTATTAAATGGTTTTTCAGTATTAATGGAGATAGCCATGGTTTTTTTTGTCCCCTTATTTGCTTGGTATAGTATATTAATAGATTTCTTGATATTGAATGAGTTTTATGTTCTGGAAAAATTTCACTTGGTAGTGGTATATTATTTTTCTTACATGATGTTGGATTCTATCTGCTAATATTTAATATAGTATACTTTTGCTTCATTCATAAATGACATTAGTCTCTAGTTTTTATGTGTTTGTGTGTGTGTTTTGCACTATATTTGCTCAAGTTTTGATGTCAGCGTTTGGTATCAGACTAGCTTCATGGAAAACAGGAAGTTTTCTTTTATTTTCAGTATTTTGATACTTGTTAAAGGTTTGATTTGATTATTCTATGATGCAGTCTTGGATGGTGCCTTTTTATAGGGTTAGTTCTTTGATCACCTTCTCTGCTTTTTTTTTTTTTTTTCCCCAGAAATCTCTCTAAGTTTTCTATGTGTAATGGATTCAATTTTGGTAACCTTTCCTTCCCAAGGAAATTAGCTGTTTCATCTGGGTTTTCAAATATATTTTCATAGAGATCTGTAAATTAGTCTGTTAGGAATTTAAATATTTCTTCTATTTCAATGGCTCTTCCTCTTTTTTGATTTGTTATCTCGTAAATTTCTACTTTCGATTTTTCTCTTGATCAAATTAACTAGTGGTCTGTTTTGTAAATTTAAAAAACCAAGGATTAGTTCCCATCCCGTCTCATCAGAAACAAATCTGACTAGCATTCATGAGGATGCAAGTTGGATCCCTGGCCTCACTCAATGGGTTAAGGATCCAGCATTGCTCTGAGCTGTGGTATAGGTCACAGACACAGCTCAGATCTGGCGTTGCTGTGCCTGTGGTGTAGGCCAGCAGATACAGCTCTGATTCAACCCCTAGCCTGGGAACTTCCGTAGGCCATGGGTGCAGCCCTAAAAAAAAAAGACCCAAAACAAAACAAAAAACAAAAAAATCCCCAAGGATTTTGTTTTACTAGTTAGGTCTGATGAAAAAAAGATAATCTGTCTCATTAATTCCTTTTTTTTCCCCCTGAATTTTCTTAATTCCTACTGCTTTCCTTTGTTTTATTTTGTCATACTTTTTCAGGAAATAAGTTTATTGACATTTATATTTTTACTTTAATTAATGACTAAAATTCTTTGCATTTATTTTTTATTTTATTTTTTGCTTTAAAATATTTTTTTTTATTTTTATTTTTTGGTGGCCTCACCCATGGCATATGGAAATTTCCTGGCTAGGGGTCGAATCAGAGCTGCAGCTACCAGCTGCCAGCCAACACAACAGTTACAGCAACAGCAGATCTGAGCTGCATCTGCGACCTACACCACAGTTCAGGGCAACACCAGATCCTTAACCTGTTGAGTGAGGCCAGGGATTGAACCTGCATCCTCATGGATACTAGTAGGATTCATTTCCGCTGTTCCTGTTTATTTTAATACTATGAATTTTGTACTGTGAGTTTTCCTATGGGCTCTTATTTTAAATGTAACCATAGATTCTGATATGTAGGGTTTTCATTATGTATTTTTTTAAGGAATTGTAGAATTTGCATGTTTTCCCTTTTTGGCTGGGTGGAAGTTACTTTATTATTATTAATAATTTCTAGTTTTATTGCCTTATTATCTAAATGTGTTTATAACATTTCTATTTTATGGAATTCCCCAACAATTTCTTTATTTCCTAATATATGACCAATATAAACTAGATAGATATATTCTCTATTACAAGAGTAAAATGTTTGAGATATTTTCACAAAAATCTACCTTATTGATTATGTTAATTAGGTCTTATTCATTCTTATTTATTCTCCCTTGCCAGTTCTTCATCTGTCTTTTAATAAGAATGGTTTATTAAAATCTACTAATTTTTAATACACTACTTTCTAACTCATATAGTGCTTGCTTCATACAAATGGTTGCTTGTTATTTGGAGTATAAATATTTATAGTAAATGATATGTTATCTTTATTGTGATTTTGATTTTGAGCATTATATCGTACCCATCTTGGAGTATCCCTCATTGCTTTCTTCTTGTTTTCTTTTGCCTGGGAATTCCTTTGCCCATCTCATTATTTTTAAGTTTTTAAAATCACTTTGTGCTTTTTGTATACCACATTGAGATGTAGTTGCATTTTATTTTCTGAAACAAATTGAAGATCTTTTTTAATAGGTGATTTAATGGCATTCAAAATTGTCAATATGCATCATGTTTTGGTTTCAATTCCCTCAAATTATTTTAAAATTGTGTATTATGTGATACTTGCTATGTTTCTTTCTCTTCCTAAGGATACTGTTTGGTATTTTATTTTTAAATTTATAGAGGTATATTTTTTGTCTTAATGGATATATTTGTACTTTTTAAAGAAAGAAATAAATATTTTTTTTGGCTATGGTATGCAGTGGCTTGATGTGAGATCTCAGTTCCTAGACCAGGAATTGAACCTAGGCCGCAGCAGTGAAAGCTCTGAATTCAATCATTGGCAGTGAGTTTACTTTAGCTTTCTTTTTTCCTCACCCTTTTTCTTCCATTTTTAAAGTGCTTTATTTCTACTTTATCTTGGTATATAACTTTTGTACATTGATTTTTCTACTTTTGTCTCCACCCTTCTTGGGGTTAAGGATGGAAGGCTAATATAATCTACATTCTAGTTATTCAAATTCTTACATCTTTCTTAATGAAGTATTCCTTCCTCTTTGATTGGATGAAACTTATCCTCTAGTAGATTCCTTGAGACAGGCTTATATAATATAGAATTCTCCAAGTTCTTGTATATACGTATATATTTTTTTTGGTCTTTTTTTTTTTTTTTTTTTGCCATTTCTTGGGCCGCTCCCATGGCATATGGAGGGTCCCAGGCTAGGAGCTGAATCGGAGCTGTAGCCGCCCAGCCTACGCCAGAGCCACAGCAACGCGGGATCCGAGCTGTGTCTGCAACCTCCACCATAGCTCACGGCAATGCCAGATCCTTAACCCACTGAGCAAGGCCAGGGATCAAACCCGAAACCTCATGGTTCCTAGTTGGATTCGTTAACCAATGAGCCACAACGGGAACTCCCTCCAAGTTCTTATATATTTAAAACAGTTTTTCCATAACCTTAGTATATGAAGCACATCTTGCCTAGATATAAATACTTTTTCTATATTTTCTTTTATTGAATTGTTTGAAAATGTTTCTTTGCTTTGTACACTGTTTTTGAAAATTCTGATGGGAGTGTGATTCTTTTGCCCTTCTAAATATGTAGGCCTTGAGATTAATTTTCCCTTTCTTTGAAGTTTGATGGTTTTATTGGCATTTTAGTTAGCTATTGCTGTGGAACAAGTTACTTAAAAACTTAGTGTCTTAAACGCAACTGGTGAATATATATTAACTCAGTTTCTGCAAGTCATGAGTTTGGGAGTACTTTTTCTGGCGGTTCTGCTTTGAGCTCTTTCATGAAGTTGTAGTTAAGTTGCTAGTCAGGACTGTGGTCATCTGAAGGGTTGACTTAGATCGACTTTTAAGATGACTCACACACATGCTGGCAAGCTGGTGCTCAGTTCTCCATATGAACTTCTCCATAGAACTGCTTGTTATCCTTATGTCATGATGGCCAACTTTCCCCAGGGCGTGTGACCCAGGAGAGAGCAAAATGGAAGCGGCTATGTCTTTTATGACTTATCCTTAGTTTTTTAGCTGTTTTGGCTGGGAGGCTGACTTGGTCCCTATTACTCTTTCTTAGTTGGAAACAAGTTTCTTGGCTCCTATTTCTTCTATGATTTTTTGCCTCATCTTGTTTATCTTCTCTTCATGCTACTTCAGTTACATATACGCTTGACCCTTTAGGGTGTAGAATCTATTCATTTACTACAAAGAACACTGATATTTTATCAATCAGCTTGGCTGAGTTAAAACCTTTCTTAAAACAGGGCAATAGCTAAAATCTCTGTTCAGTTGTTGAGACTGTTACCTGGCTGCTTGGAGATTGCCTATACTTGCATAGTTTTGAGGTCAGCCAGATATTTGGGTAGAATTTATACGAAAAATTTGGGGTTCTCCTTCTCCTTCAATTCTGAAATTTCTCTCTTCACTTTGCACCTTTAAACTCTGTTTCCAATTCTGTCAATCAATAAACTCAGGTTTCCACTTAAAGATTCTGTCTTAGGGAGGCCCTCCCTAATAATACTATTTATTTACTTATTTCTTCTTTCTTTTTTTCTTTTTTTTTTGGCTTTTTTATTTTTTATTATTTATTTATTTTTATGGCCACACCTATGGCTTATGGAAGCTCCCAGGCTAGGAGTCAAGTCAGAGCTGTAGCTACCAGCCTACTCTGGTATACTCACAGTGATGTGGGATCTGAGGTGTCTGCAACCTACACCACAGCTCATGGCAACACCAGATCCTTAACCCACTGAGTGAGGCCAGGGATTGAACCCGCCTCGTCATGGATACTAGTCGGGTTCCTAACCTGCTTAGCCACAGTGGGAACTCTATAATATGTTATTTAAAGATTATAGAACCAGTCATCCTTTTCCGGTGCTCTGTATGTTTACAGAATTTGTATCACCAGTTGACATGGAATGTGGGTTTGTTTTTGTTTTTTCTTTTTATGACTGCACCTGCAGCATGTGGCTAAGGGTCAAATCAAAGCTGTAGTTGCAGGTCTACACTACAGCCACAGCAACACCAGATCCGAGCCACATCTGCAACCTGTGCCACAGTTTGCAGCAATGCTATATCCTTAACTCACTGAGCAAGGCCAGGGATCTATCCCTTATCCTCACAGACACCATGTTGGGTTCTTAACCCACGGAGCCACGATGGGAATTCCCAGAATGTATTTTAACATTTATTTTCTGATTTCCCTTGAAACTAGAATGTAAGCTCTGTGAGTGTAGCTACATTTTCCTCTTGTTCAGTGCTATTTATTCAGTTCCTAGAAAATCTCAGGTTGATGAGTAATAAAAATTTGTTGTGTTAATGAATGAATCAATGCATTAATTTATTTCTTTTCCTATCCCTTGTATAGTGCCCGAAAGGCAGTGGATGAGGAAGAGGAAGCAGTTGAAGAACGTCGGAATATGCAAACTATTTGGGTGACTGGCAGAAAAGGTTTAACTGAAAGGGAAGCTGCAGCCCTTATAGTGGAAGAAGCCAGAATGATTTTGCAGCAGGACTTAGTTGAAATGGGACTGCAGTGGAATCCATATTCTCTTTCAAATTCTGATACACACTCCTTGATCAGTAGTGAGTCAGAAGTAAAAGAACTCAAATTTATACCCCAAATTAAGAGTTCTTATAAAAGATTAACATCAAAGAAAAAAAGTAACACAATATTTAGTGACTTTTCTGTTAATCATTCACCAAATGCAGTACAAGACTTAGATAAAAGTAGAGAGCATACAAATTCTTTTTATTATAAATTTCGGGATGGGAATCAAGAACATCAGGTACATTCCATTTCCAGAGCAAGAAAACGGACTTCTTTGAATGTAAATAAAAAGAAGCTAGGAACCTCTCTGAATGAGGGGAAAACAAGCACTAAGAAAGTTGTTCAGACTCCTTTATCTGAAAAGACAAAAAAAACTTTGAATTTCAGTTCAGAAAAGATGAATACAACTTCTCAATCTTGGAAACATAGAAAGCATCCAAAACTATTGAGAGACAATAGTCCCATGAAAGACACTAGGATGCATAGAATCAATTTACAAGAGCGGACTAAGTCTAATCCTGTTCATTGTGAAGACTCATTTACCTTAGATGACAATAATATGGAATTTAGAAGTCCCGAGCCATTTGCCAAAAATGTATCTTTTGGTGCTGAGGGAAGATATAACAAAGCATTGTTCCTATCACCAACAGAACTAAGTTGTTCGAGGAACAAAAAAATACCTAATGATTTTCTTGTGGAACATTTTACCACAGAATCCCAGAGTAAAAAAGTGACTTGTAAAGCCAATAGTGAGGTTGGTGAAAATGTAAGAGGATTAGCTGTTGAGTCAGAAAAAAAAAATAAAGCACTGATACAAAATGATTCAAAAAACCAGGATGTTTATGTGAAACAACATGCCATCCATCCAATTAACCAGTGCCTGGAAAAGCATTTTGATAAACAGACAAACACTTACACTAAACTGAAAAAAATAACAGCAAGACAAATGCCCAGTGAGACAGATAGCAGTTATATGAGTACAGACTCAAATGTTATTACCAAATGTGAATGTATAAAGTTTAATGCTGAGGAAAATAAATCAAATAATCTTCAGGTATCAGGAGATAACATCAACAGCACTGAGATAACCGATGGAGTCTATCTACCAGGTGGAGCATTTGGTAAATCAAGAGGCCAGCATGAGAATATTCTGAATACCCCTAGAGTACTAGAAAAAACAGATGCTTATGCAGCAGAAAAAACTAAAAATAATCATGTTTCTGACATAGGTTTAGATCTCTCTGATTTTGAAGATAGTTTCTGCCTGGATACTCAATCAGAAAAAATAATCCAACAGATGGCAATTGAAAATACCAAGCAAGAAGGAGCAAAGGACACTAACTTGGCAACAGGAATGATTCAGAAGAGCCTAGACAAACAGAGCTCAGTGAGCTCCTTTCAGAGAGAGATTCACATTACTTTTCCTGGTGAACAGCATTCACCAGGAATGACAAATAGAAATCAGTTGAAACATAGGACTGTAGATGATGTGAAAGAAAGCACTGAATCACGTGGGGTTGATAACATGCCTCCAGAAAGCTCAATTCCTTATTCTCCAGTACTAGTAGGGGAAAATGGCCCATGTTTTAAGGGCAATGAACTTTCTGTTACTGACTCCCAATTGAATAGTTTTCTTCAAGGTTATCAAACACAAGAAGCTATGAAACCAGTTATACCTCTGGTTCCCCCAAAGAGAACTCCTACTGATATAGAAGTAGAATGTCTGGAAGTTCATGACACAAGTTTGAATTTGAGTGGGAGTTTACTGTTTGACAGTTTCAGTGAAGACTACCTCTTAAAAGAACAACTGTCTGATGTACAAGCAAAAGAATGCCTGCCTTCTGAGAAAACTTCAGTCCATTTCAGTGATTCTATATGTCTGCAACCAGGGGGCCCAATTAAAAAATCAGATATGAGTGAGAATCAAGATAATCAGCAGCCATTGTCTTGTTTCAGTGATGAGTCTATTTTATTTTCAGAAATGGATTCTGCTCAGATGGTTGAAGCTTTGGACAATGTAGATGTACTTCCTATCCAAGAAAACCATAATGCTGCAGTATCTCTTAGAGAATTAGAACTGAGTGATCCATTGATTGTGGGTAATGGTTATCCCCAAAGAGAAGTAATTGGAGCAGATAAAGATGAAAGGTCTCAAAAATCCAAATTAACTGGGGCAAAGCAAGATAATTCATTCACATGGTCAGGAGCATCATTTGATATAAGTCCAGGACTGCAAAGGATTTTAGATAATGTGTCCAGTCCTCTAGAAAATGAAAAGCTAAAATTAACCACTACAGACTTGTCTGGTTTGAAAGGAAAAAATACAGAGGTAAATGACAAACAAGAAGTGATTTCAAATTTGGAGCCAAATCAAGTGCAAGGAACTCCTTTTTCCCTTAATAATGCAGTAAAAGACAATTTTGAGGCACTGGAGAACAAGGTCATTCGTGGTAAAACCTCTCTCCTGCTTTGTAAAAAAAACCATATAGTTGATGATAATGGACTCATTCCTCCTACACCCATTCCACTATCTGCTTCTAAGCTAGCACTACCAGATACTCTTGGAACATCTTCTGTAAAACTTTGGAAAAGTAGTGGTGTTTCACAAGTTGGTGAAAGTTACTCATCTGGCTCACCTACAGATAATATAAACCAAGATTTAAGTTCAGAGAGTAGAAATGGTTTCAAAGACAACATTCCTATTGGAGATATGAGTTTCCCCCTGCAGTTGTCACAGAATGGGTTGCAATTAACTCCAGCCTCATGCAGTTCAGAAAGTTTGGCCATAATCGATGTAGCAAGTGACCAAACTCTCTTTCAAACATTTGTGAAGGAGTGGCAGAGCAAAACTCAATTTTCCATCTCACTGGCTTGTGAAAAGATCAGTAATTTGACATCTTCTAAAAGTGCTACTATTGGTGGTAGATTTAGGCAAGGTAAGAAATTTTGTTTACATTTATATGTAAATTAGTGGACTGAGATGGGACTGAAATTTTTTAGTACTGGATATTAAATGTAATATATTTGTTCAAAGTTTAATAAGTTTCTCCTATGTAGGTTTACATGTAGAACAGTCTTATTGTTCAGCACAAGTAGATTAACAATAGTTACCTGCTGGTATAAGAGATGCGGGACCTCAGGACACATGGTTAGGAAAGCTGAGCACTAAGGCCAAGAGCTCAAGCTGGGGGACTGAAAAAGTACAGACCATCAGGACTATACTTTTGTTCCTCTGGCTCAGATCCATTGTTCTACGTGGGGTCCAGTCATACCTGTATCTCCCTCCTTCCAAGTAGGCCAGAGATCCCATCTAAACAGGCTTTTTATAGCAGCTTCCCATTTTAGGCGGCTCATTGGGAGTTCCTTACCAGTGTTGTCTCACAGGACACTGACCCAGCAGTCAAGCTTATCGCTTATCGCTGCTAGGGCACCACAGCTGGTGTGGCTGGTTTAGGGGCCAGAGTTGGAACCGCGTTTGACAGCTTGATGCTTGGATATACCCAGAACCTGTCTCTCAAACAGCAGTTCTTTTGACTTTGTCATTCTGGTCCTTGTGCTGTCTAAGGCCAGAGGGCTCCTCGATGATTGTTTTCCTCATTCTTTTTATCTTGTGAGGCTCTGAAGGTCTCCACATATCCCTGCTGCTTCAACTCCCAGCCATGCCTAGAGTTACAGTGTGCTGCTAGTTACATATATATATAAAACACAGTGATTCAATATTTTTATAAGTTACATTCCATTTAATGTTGTTATAAAATAATGGCCATATTTCCTTGTGCTGTACAATATATCCTTGTAGCTAATTTATTTTATAAATAGTAGTTCGTACCACTTAATCCCCTACTGCCATTTTGCCTCCCCTCCCCTTCCTCCCCTCTCCCCAATGGTAACCACTAGTATGTTTTCCATATTTGTGAAACTGTTTGTTTTGTTGTATTCATTCCTTTATTTATTAAGTTCCATGTGTAAGTAATAACTTAACAGTATTTGTGTTTGACTTATTTCACTTAGCGTTAATACCTTCTAGGTACATCCATGTTGCAATGGCAGACATGTTGGTTTTTATTAAGCATCATTGCTTATGAATTATTTTCTCTTAAATTGTAGTATTGTTATTCACTTATATAATCACAGAAGTACATAGCAAATTGGAACTATATTTTTCACAATGTACATTAGCTATGTTTTCCAAGACTTGATCTCAAGGAGAACTTGTACCTTCACTGCTAGTCAAGAATTCTGTGCTGAAATGTTGATCCCAAAGCTTCATAGAACTCTTCCAGGTTTTCAAAGAATTGAAACTTTTGGGCAAGTAATGCCCTATATTCCTGTCTTATTTCATGACAGTCATGATTCTGTATTATGTGGGATAGGTGTAGTCAGCTTGACAGCCTATTGTGGAAATCAAAGATTTGATCAAATTTCTTAAATCCCTACCTTTATGAATGAATTTGTACATAAAGATCTGAGGCTTTTGATATTCAGTTCAGGAATGTGTTAATGACAAGTTTTATATGCTTTCAGTATTGACACTCTTTCCATTTTTTATTCAACAATCATAAAATTGAGTACATTTTCTGTGCTAGAGGTTAGAGGAATAAAATCATTCATTTTAATTTAAGAAATATGAGCCAGTTTTTTTCCAAGTATTGGGGATATAATTGTAAATAAGATAGATTAGTTTTTGACCTATGTCTTTGTGAAATTGAAAGTATATTATTTTGGAAAAAATTATTGACTCCAAATACAAAAATCATATCTAATTCTTCACTAAGAAGTAAGACTCAATTTTTTTGGAGTTTCTAAATGTTCAGAAATGCTGAGTTGGCTACAAATTTTTGTAGTGTACATGTAGCCTTTGTTTTTGTTTGAGTTATAGAAATTCAAGATGCAGATTTTGAAAAATTTTAAAAGTTAAATTTAAACATTTATTATTGTAGACCTATTTTAAGAAATCTTTGATTGATTTTTCATAGTAATAATTATTTTAATTGATGGGAAACCTAAGCAGATCTTATATGCACTTGAAAATGACTACCCACATGATGCATATTGTAGGGATTTGAAAAATTTCCTTATCAAATAAATTTTATTATTATTATCTTTGTATTAATGTTTAACTTAATGGCTTTATTTTTGGAGGTTTTTAACTATATTACTTTTGATTTATATAGTTAGTTCCCCTCAGGAAGCCCCTGTTAGAAATGATGGATTTCCCATTAAAGGTTGTGATGACATTTTGGTGGTTGGACTAGCAATATGTTGGGGTGGAAGAGATGCCTACTATTTTTCATTGCAGAAGGAGCAAAAGCATCCTGGTAAGTAATCACTATTTGGCTAAATCACCATATAATTTTAATATAACCTCTATGAGGATAATGACTCATTTGTTGAGAATAGTTTCCTGATATTTTCCTAGAATTTATTTTTAGGATTAAAAAAAGCTTTCGTTGGGAGTTCCCACTGTGGCACAGTGTGTTAAGGATCTGGCGTCTCTGTGGGGGTGTGGGTTCCATCCCAGCCTGATGCAGTGAGGTTAGGATTCACTGTTGCTACAGCTGTGGTGTAGGTCATAGATGCAGCTCAGATTGGATTCCTGGCCCAGGAACTTCCATATGCTGCGGGTGTGGCAAAAAAATATAATAATTTTTAAAAGCCTTTAAAAAGTATAGTGTGCATTGTACATATTATTTCATGAATGAACTAGAATGTTTTAAGAAGGACCCTCCTGGAGTTCTCCTGTGGCACAGCAGGTTAAAGATCTGGCATAGTCACTGCTGTGGCTCAGGTCACTGCTGTGGTATGGGTTTGATCCCTTGCCTGGGAACTTCCTTCCATATGCTGAGGAAGTGGCCAAAAAGAAGAAGCACACTACCTTACTCCCTTCTTCTTCTTCTTCTTTTTTTTTTTTTTTATTGGCTGTTTAGGGCCGCACCTGTGGCATATGGAAGTTCTCAGGCTAGTGGTTGAATCAGAGCTGCAGCTGTGGGCCTGCACCACAGCCACAGCAATGCAGGATCCAAGCCGTGCCTATGACCTATGCCACAGCTATGGCAATGCTGGATCCTTAATCTCCTGAGCAAGGATTGGACACTCATCCTCATGGCTACTAGTTGGGTTCTTAACCCACCGAGCCACAACGGGAACCTCCCTTTACTCCTTTCTGCTTGTCTGTTAATACTGCGCTTTTTTCCTCAGGGGTGGTGGAGCCTTAAGAACTCCCTGGCCACCTTAAAGATTTGTTTTTGAAGACCGGATCATGGCAATTTCTTTCCAGACTTTTTCCCTTCTGTGGGCTGTGTCTGGAACTCATTTAGAGGCAGTGACGAGTGAGACATCTGCAGTGGTTGAATCACAAAGGCTTTGGAGAAAACTTTGGAATTAAAATAATATGATCTAGAAATATCTTGTGATCTGATTGTGGTTGTTGGATACCTAGCTGTTATTTATTTATTTTAGACAGGACTAGAATTAATAAGGAAACATTGTAAAAGATGATGTATAGGGAGTTCCTGTTGCGGCTCAGTGGAAACGAATCCGACTAGTAACCATGAGGGTGCAGATTCCATCCCTGGCCTTGCTCAGTGGACTAAGGATCTGGTGTTGCCGTGAGCTGTGGTGTAGGTCGCAGACACAGCTCAGATCCTGAGTTGCTATGGCTGTGGCATAGGTTGGCAGCTGTAGCTCAGATTAGACCCCTAGCCTGGGAACTTCCATATGCCGCAGGTATGGCCCTAAAAAGCAAAAAAAAAGATAATGTATAATGTCTGTTCCTGAGTAAGCATGAAGTATTTTTAGTTGTTTTGTAGGAAAATATGTTGAGTCAGTAGTTACTTGAATTTCTACTTCTTTTATTTTAGATGTAATATTGTACTTTCATACTAAACTGCCCTTTAAAAGGAGTTCCTTTAAAACTCATTCAAAGTGACTTTTCTGTCTTTAATTCTACATTCTGAGAAATGTAAATTTATTTTTTAGGAGTCTTAATATTTAGAATTTTCTCCAGCCTAATTAAATAGAGCATTATAGTTCACCTAGCTCAAACCTTAATTTTTAGATTACAAAGCACTGCATCTATTTCATCTGTATAGCCAATATGACCTGGATAAGATAAGGTCATGCTTAACTAAACTCTGAGGCTTCTGAGTCTTTTTCATTCTTGGCACTAAAGATTGCTCCTTCAAATGAATGTATGTACTTTTTGCTTTAAGACTCTTTTTTTTTTTAAAGAAATTAGTGCCAGTTTGGCACCCCCGTCTCTGGATCCAAGCCTGACTGTGAAAGAGAGAATGTGGCACCTTCAATCTTGCCTTCAAAAGGAATCTGATAAAGAACGTTCTGTTATCATCTATGACTTCATCCAGAGCTATAAAACTCTTCTTCTGTCATGTGGTATCTCCCTGGAACAAAGTTATGAGGATCCTAAGGTACCCTGTCTTATTTTAAAATTTTTTACATATTGGAAAAAATATATATATGTATTTAATGTTTACGGTTAATTCTTAAATGACTTGGTATTTATTTAGCTCCAACAGTGCAGCTTAAGTGTTTTAGAGTAGTTACTCTTTGGTCCAGTAATTTCATCCACCCAGAACAGGATACAGGAGTTCCCATTGTGGCGCAGTGGTTAACGAATCCGACTAGGAACCATGAGGTTGCGGGTTCAATCCCTGCCCTTGCTCAGTGGGTTAACAATCCGGCGTTGCTGTGAACTGTGGTGTAGGTCGCAGATGTGGCTCGGATCCTGCGTTGCTGTGGCTCTGGCGTAGGCTGGCAGCTATAGCTCCAATTAGACCCCTAGCCTGGGAAACTCCATATGCCGCAGGAGTGGCCCAAGAAATGGCAAAAAGACAAAAAAAAAAAAAAGAATTTTCATTCTAGTTATAAGTTCTAAATTTTCTGTCTCATAGTAAATTAGAAATGAAAGGAGAGCCGTCAGATTTAGATACATGATAGCAGGATGTTTCAGATATCCATGAGGATAAATGCAGAAAATAGTAAAAGATATAGATATAAAAGATCAAGAAGGATAGTAGTTGGGGGACATTTAGCATAGGAACAAATCACTTTCCTAGCCCCTGC
This sequence comes from Phacochoerus africanus, assembly GCF_016906955.1. Lineage (NCBI taxonomy): Eukaryota > Metazoa > Chordata > Mammalia > Artiodactyla > Suidae > Phacochoerus > Phacochoerus africanus. The sequence goes on from NC_062544.1 coordinate 219,624,297, forward strand.
AAACTTTTCCATGTGATAGCAAAGTCATAATGATGACTCTGAGTTGTTAAGGAAAGGGTAACTTAGGTTATTGTAATACACACTTAATAGTATAATGCACTCTCAGAAGACATTTATTGAGTTCCCACTGTAGCACAATGGGTTAGGAATCTGCAGTCAGTGGCTTGGGTCACTGGCTTGGGTGTGGATTTGATCACTGGCCCTGCACAATGGGTTGAAGAATCTGACATTGCCACAGCTGTGATATAGGTTGTAGTTGTGGCTACAATCCCTAGCCTGGGGGTTGAACTTCCATCTGCTGTGGGTATAGCCATAACATTAAAAAAAAAAAAAAAAGACATTTATTCATGGGATTATAGCCCTCAAAGGGATATCATTTTTTCTCTCGTTGAAACTAGATATGAGGCATGTGGAATATTAATTTTCAGTTGAGATAGAATACTAATTGGTTGTTATTATCAATATAACCAATAATAATAAGATACTTTTTGGTTTCTTTAGCTTTTATAGACAAGTGTTTTGTTTTGTTTTGTTTTCATTTTAGGGTCACACCTGAGGCATGTGAAAGCTTCCAGGCTAGGGATTGAATTGGAGCTATAGCTGCTGGCCTACACCACAGCCATAGCAACCAGGATCCAAACTGCTTCTGCAGCCTACACCACTGCTTATGGAAATGCCTGATCCTCGACAGACTGAGTGAGGCCACGGATCAAACCTGCATCCTCATGGATATTAATTGGGTTTGTTACCACTGAGCCACAATGGGAACTCCTTTGGCAAAGACTTTTGAAGACAGTATCTGATAAACAATTATCATTTTCTGTACTTCAAGCCAGACTTGGTTTATAAATTTCATATAATTGCTAAGCTGAACTTTACTGTATTACTTAATTTGATGTTCCAGAGTCCAAAATGAGAATAATGGGTAATATGAGCTTATTAAAAGTACAGTAGCATCTCAGATTTATATGGCACCTTGGACATAAACTGTTTGAAATATTCCATGCTTGGTTTTGTTAACCAAAACACTTTTGATGTAAGAATATGAGGGAGTGGGAGGGATCGGGAGCTTGGGCTTATCAGATACAACTTAGAATAGATTTACAAGGAGATCCTGCTGAATAGCATTGAGAACTTTGTCTAGATACTCATGTTGCAACAGAAGAAAGGCTGGAGGAAAAATGTAATTGTAATGTATACATGTAAGGATAACCTGACCCCCTTGCTGTACAGTGGGAAAAAAAAAAAAAAAAAAAAAGAATATGAACTACTAGTCTATAAAATTTCACTTTTACCAGAAACATTTACCAGCTCTTACATCAGACTGTCTTATTCAGTACCCCTAAAAGAGCTCTGATCACCAATTTCTAATGGTTGGTGGGAGTTGCTGGTGGTTTCTCTATACCTCTAGCATTTCTCTGCATACTAGCTGGGTATCCTATAATTCAGTTCAATTCTGTCACTATCTACTTGGAAGTAGCATTAAATCCTATAGGTTAAGGTCTCAGTCCCATAAGCCACTAACTTCAGACGCCAGTTTCAAGCCCATCTTGTTCTTTGTGCTTCTGGTCAACCAGCTGTAAATAAATCAGAAGGTCCTACAACCCCTGCCTTGAATTTGATTAATTTGCTTGAGCAGCTCACTCAACTCAGGAAACCAGTTTACTCACTAGATAATTAGTTTATTGCAAAGAATATTAAAGTGTAGAGATCAATAGCCAGATGAAGTTACACGTAAGGCAAGGTTTGTAAGAAGAAGCATGGAGCTTCTGTGCCCTTTCCAAGCTTGCTGCTCTCCCTGCATGTCCATGTGGTCACCAGCCCAGAAGCTCTCTGAACCCTGTCCTTTTGGGGTTTTATAGAGGCTTCATTACATAGGCACAGTTAATCAAATAATTGGCCACTCATGATCAATTAGCCTCTAGTCCTTTCCCCCTCTCAGGAGTTTGAGGGGGCGGAACCAGCTTTCCTATCACAGGATTGATAACCTCTGGCAACCAGCCCCCATTCTTCTGTGACCTTGGGGTATTTCAAGTCTCTTCATTAGCATAACTAAGGTAACTTTATTTCTCTTGCTAAGACCAAATTTATATTTCTTATTATAATTTAAAAGATCACAGCCCCCTATAAAACTAAATTCTTAACCTGGAAAGGAAGTTAACTGAGTCATATAGTAATTATTGAAGTTATGAACAAGACTTATATCTCCTTATTCTAAGTCCAATTTCTGTCTGCTGAAATCTAGTATTAGAAACTACAGGCCTAGAATTCCCACTGTGGCTCAGAGGTTAACGAACCCAACTGGTATCCATGACACATGTTGGATTCCTCAACTCGCTCAGTGAATTGAGGATCTGGTGTTGCCATGAGCTATAGTATAGGTTGCAGATATGGCTCTGATCCCACCTTACTGTGGCTGTGGTGTGGGCCTATAGGCCAGCAGCTATAGCTCCATTTGGACCCTTAGCCTGGGAACCTCCATATGCCTCAGGTGTGGCCTTCAAAAGACAAAGACAAAAAGAAAAAGAAAAGAAACTAAAGATCTTCTGGTCTCAAAGGGAAGCTAAAAATAGCAGTTAAATAATGAGTTGGGGAGTTCCCAAAATAAATCCGACTAGAAACTATAAGGTTGCTGGTGAGATCCCCGGCTTCACTCAGTGGGTTAAGGACCTGGCATTGGCGTGAGCTGTGGTGTAGGTCGCAGATGAGGCTTGGATCCTGAGTTGCTGTGGCTGTGGTGTAGGCTGGCAGCTGTATCTCCAATTTGATTCTACCCCTAGCCTGGGAACTTCCATATGCCATGGGTGCGGCCCTAAAAGGCAAAAAAAATAAAATAAAAAAAAATTAAAAAAAATAAGGAGTTGGTTGGTCATGGTGATAGCTTCTCATCCTGATGGAAGGTCTGGAGGTATTCTAAAACACTAAATATGAATCTGGTAATATTCTCACCCCTTCTAATATTGAAAGAATTAGATAAACCTATAATTATATAGGCCAATACTTTTTTTTCTTTTTTTCATTTTTTTGGCTTTAGGGCTTCACCTGTGACACATGAAAGTTCACAGGCTAGGGGCTGAATTGGAACTGCGGCTGCTGGCCTCCACCACAGCCTCAGAAACAGGATCCAAGCCATGTCTGTGGCCTACACCACAGCTCATGGCAATGCCAGATCCTTAACCCACTGAGCCAGGCCAGGGATCAAACCCACATCCTCATGGATAGTAATTGGATTCTTTTCTGCTGTGCTACAAAGGGGAACACCCTAGGCCCATCTTTATTATAGTAATAGGTAAGCCAGAATCAGCCGTAGTGAAGAAGAGTTCAGCTGTATTTTCAGAAACATGATTTTTGTTCACTGAGAGGGACTTGGTTTTCAGGCCTACTTCTGAAGTAGTTCAGCAGAGCACTGCAGTAAATGGAAAAGTATAAATTTTCCTTCTTTGATGGCAACTGATCTTATTGGTTTAAAACTTGCATTCTGGTACAATTATCCTTTGCTTCTACTCTCCTGGAAGGACCACTGAATAAGTATTAAGTTAAAAATGAACGAGACTGGAAATGAGCTTTCTTTTTTCCCTTTTTAATTTGAGTGCAGAAATGACTTTTAAAAATCGAGAAAACATTCTGATTGTTTTCCCATTCAGGTGGCATGCTGGTTACTAGATCCAGATTCCAAGGAGCCGACTCTTCACAGCATAGTTTCCCGTTTTATTCCTCATGAACTTCCACTCCTGGAAGAGATAGAGACTGGACAAGGAATTCAAAGTCTAGGGCTGAATGTCAACACTGAGCATTCTGGGAGATACAGAGCATGTGTAGAATGTATTCTTATCTTCAATTCTATGAATCAACTCAATTCTTTGTTGAAGAAGGAAAACCTTCAAGGTAAAAAACACAGTTCCTGGCATTTTTATGATGTTATAGACTGGGGATAGTTATGTATTTAGCCATTCTTTATCACAGGTGAATAAGTTATATTTTTTATATAAACTGTTACTTTTGATTGTCTAGTATGGGGATCAACAAATTTTTTTTTTCTGTAAAAGGCCAGATGGTGAATATTTCTGGTGTTGCAGCCCAAACAGTCTCAGTCAAAAATATTCAGCTCTGCCATCATAGCACAAAAGCAGCTATAGACAATATCGAAATAAATGTTCCAATAAAATTTATTTGCAAAAACAGACACCTGGCCCTAGTTTGGCCATAGTTTGCTGTACTCTGGCTCTGTTTCAATGAAGTAAATTAGTGGCATTTTATTCATTTATTCCTAATTTTATTTTTTTTTCAACATTTTTTTTTTGGTCTAAAAAGGGCGGCACCCATGGCATATGGAGGTTCCCAGGCTAGGGGTCAAATCGGAGCTGTAGCTGGTGGCCTATACCACAGCCACAGCAATGCCAGATCCGAGACACATCTGTGACCTACACCTTAGCTCATGGCTACACTAGATCCTTAACCCACTGAGCAAGGCCAGGGATCGAAATCATGTCCTCATGGATACTAGTCAGATTCGCTCCCGCTGAGCCACAACAGGAACTCCTCCTACTTTTATTTTGAATGTTATCAAATGATTTTTATTATTCGTACTTAGAATATATCTTTCATGGATTTAAAAAAGTGAACTGTTTTATTTTTAGAACTATTAACAGTAATTTTTTTTTAGCAAAGCATATTCATGTAAATCTTTTTTTCCCTCATGACAAATAGCATGGATTTATTGTGCAGGCTGCTGGCCCAGACTGAGTACCTTGACTTCTGAGAGCATAATATATGCTTATGGTAAAAATGGTGGAGTGGAACAAAGGAGATATAAGCCATAGATTTATTGGCTAATTAATAAATACTAGAAATAGTAGACTGATGAATTCACAGAATCTAGACTATTGTTTTTGTGAGAGACCTTGGGCAAGCTACTTTAATTCTCTAAGTTTGGTTCTTTTAATGTTATTTTAAGTATTAAATGATACAGAGAACTTAGTGCAGTGTTTGCTACAGAGTAGGTATTCATTATTGTTTTAGTTGATGGTGATTATTATTACTGCCAGTACAAACACTCTGTGCTGGCAGTAGTGTTCTCTGTAGCATCACTAGGAGAATAATACAGAAGACTAGATTGACTTAATTGTTCATGGGACACTTTCTTTTCTTTTTTTGTCATTTTAGGGGCACACCCACACACCCACGGCATATGGAGGTTCCCAGGCTAAGGGTCCAATTGGAGCTACAGCTGCCGGCCTACACCAGAGCCACAGCAGTGTGGGATCCCAGCGGCGTCCGCAACCTACACCACAGCTCACAGTAATGCCAGATCCTTAACCCACTGAGCATGGCCAGGGATCGCAACCTGAGTCCTCATGGATGCTAGTTGGGTTTGTTAATCGATGAGCCACGATGGGAACTCTGGGACACTTTCTTAAGTGATGTTAATTAGCAGCTCTTCAACAGGCATTGTAATATTTCAAACTCAACTTCTCCAAGCCACTCTAGGCCAGCCAAGGAGCGGGAATACACAGCACACATGCCTCAGGACTACTTCTGTGTCTATGGACAGTTACGTTGAGTGAACGTAGCTCAATCCCTCTTGGTCTGCCTAGTCTGCCCCTAGCATAGGCCTCCTGGGTAGTCCTTATAGTTTCTGGACAGTGACATTTGATGATGGTTATATGAATCAGTCTGGAACTTTTTAGATATTTGTTGTCCATTATCAGATTTATGTTTTCAGTCTGATTAGGAGACTGTTCCACTATATAGAGACAGTTTTTCACCTTTAAAAAAAGAAGACTGATTTTTCCTTTCCAGAAAATACAAAAAATTCTCTACATATTTTTTTTTTTAGCTTTCGCGATTTTTTTTCCTCTGTGCCATGAAAGGTGCTTTTTTTCCTGCAAATTTTCAAAAGTGGGTGACTGGGAGGTGTTAAATGCATTCTTGTATGGTGTTAAATATTTCTTATTAAAAGAATCCATGGAATTGAAGTTCAGTGAGATAAGGGAGTTTTTTTTGGAAAGAATGTGAACAGCTACCAAATTTTATTTGGAAATAATTATTTTAAGATGTGCTTGTTTATTTTAATGGGCCTCCAGAATTTTCATCTTTTTCTCTTCTCATCCTCTTGCCTATAGAGGGTAGGGTGTATGTTCTAGGTGACTTTTTCCCAGTAGACAGCTGAATTTTATTTGGGTATGAAAAATATTAATAACAGAATATGTTTTTGCTTAATTTGACCCAGGACAAAGTATCCTGTTCTCTTCACTTGGTTCAATTAGGCCCTTTATAGAGTAGTTTGAATATAAATGGGATAAATTTCTAGGTATGGAGTGAGTTGATTTCTCTCTTCCCAAAGGACCTCAGCCATGCAGATTTATATAGTCCTGATCTTTCTTTATCTAACAGTCATCATTGGTTCATGTATGATCCTTTTATTATTCATTATTATTTTAATAATATAATGAATAACTGAATAACACATTAGTAACATATATTTGTCTACCTATGTACTCTTCTTTTTTAAAAATTTTTTATTATAGTTGTTTACAATGTTCTGTCAATTTCTGCTACACAGCAAAGTGACCCAGTCATGCATATATATACATTCTTTTTCTCATATTATCTTCCATCATATTCTATCCCAAGTAATTGGATATAGTTCCCTTTGCTATACAGTAGGACCTCATTGTTTATCCATTCTAAATGTAGTAGTTTGCATCTACTAACCCCAAACTCCCAGCCATCCTGCTCCTCTCCTCCCCCTTGGCAACCACAAGTCTGTTCTCCATGTCTGAGTCTGTTTCTCTTCTGTAGATAGGTTCATCTGTGCCATATTTTTGATTCTACATAAAAAGTGATATCATATGATAGGACTTTCTTTTTCTGACTTACCTCTCTTAGTATGAGAATCTCTTGTTGCATCAAATGGCATTTTTTGTTCTTTTGTATGGCTGAGGTAGCGTATGTATACCACATCTTCTTAATCCATTCATCTGTTGATGGACATTTAGGTTGTTTACATGTCTTGGCTATTGTGAATAGTGCTGCAGTGGACATAAAAGGTGCAAGTATCTTTTTGAATGAAAGTTTTGTCTGGATATATGCCCAGGAAGGTGATTGGTGGATCATATGGTAGTTCTATATTTAGTTTTCTGAGGAACCAGAAAACTGGTTTCCATACTGTTGTCCTAGTGGTTGTACTAATTTATATTCCCACCAACAGTGTAGGAGGATTCCCTTTTCTCCACACCTTCTCCAGCATTTGTTATTTGTAGACTTATTAATGATAGCCATTCTGGTCATTGTGAAGTGGTATGTCACTGTAGTTTTGATTTGCATTTCTCTAATACTTAGTGATGCTGAGCTTTTTTTTCATGTGCCTGTTGGCCATTCATATGTCTTCTCTGGAGAAATGTCTGTTTAGGTCTTCTGCCCCTTTTTCAACTGGGTTGTTTGGTTTTTGGCTGTTGAGTTGTATGAGTTGTTTGTATATTTTAGAGATTAACCCTTGTTAGTTATATCACTTGCAACTATTTTCTCCCATTTCATAGGTTATCTTTTTGTTTTGTAAATGGTTTCCTTTTCTGTGCAAAAGCTTGTAAGTTTGATTAGATTCTGTTGGTTTATTTTTGTTTTTATTTCTCTTGCCTTAGGAGACTGACTTAAGAAAACGTTTGTAAGGTTGATTTTTGTGAGATATCAGAGAATGTTTTGCTTATCTTCTCTTCTAGGAGTTTTATGATGTTTTGTCTTACATTTAAGTCTTTAAGCCATTTTGAGTTTATTTTTGTGCATGGTGTGAGGGTGTGTTCTAGTTTTATTGGTTTACATGTAGCTGTCCAGTTTTCCCAGTGCCACTTGCTGAAGAGACCTTTTCCTATTTTATTTTATTTTATTTTATTTTATTTTATTTATTTTATTTTATTTTATTTTATTTTATTTTATTTTATTTTATTTTATTTTATTTTATTTTATTTTATTTTATTTTATTTTATTTATTTTTGCTTTTTAGGGCTGCACTCACGGCATATGGAAGTTCTTAGGCTAGGTGTCCAATCGAAGCTACAGCTGTCAGCCTATGCCACAGCCACAGCAGTGAAGGATCCTAGCGGAATCTGTGACCTACACCACACCTCACTGCACTGCCAGATCTTTAACCCACTGAGAGAGGCCAGGGATCAAACCTGCATCCTCATGGGTAATAGTCAGATTTATTTCTGCTGCACCACAAAGGGAACTCCCCATTTTGTATTCTTGCCCCCTTTGTCAAAGATTAATTGACCATAGGTATCTGGGTTTATTTCTAGGTTCATTTTTGGGTTCTCTATTCTGTCCTTTCATCTGTATATCTGTTTTTGTACCAGTACCACATAGTCTGGATTATTGTAGCTTTGTAATATTGCCTGAAGTCTGAGAGAGTTGTACCTCCTGCTTGTTTTTTTTTCCCTCAAGATTGCTTTGGCAATTCTGGGCCTTTTAGGGTTCCATGTAAATTTTTGGATTGTTTGTTCTAGTTCTGTGAAAAATGTCATGGGTAATTTGATAGGGATTGCATTAAATGTGTAGATTGCTTTGGATAGTATGGCAATTTTAACAGTATTAATTCCTCTAATCCAGGAGCATGGGATGTCTTTTTATTACTTTGAATCCTCTAAATTCCCTTGATTAATGTTTTATCTTTCTCAGCATATAAGTCTTTCACCTCCTTGGTCAGGTTTAGTCCTAGGTATTTAATTTTGGGGGTGCAATTTTAAAAGATATTGTATTTTTTATTTCTTATCTAATATTTCATTGTTAGTATACAGAAGTGCAACCGATTTCTGAATGTTAATCTTGAATCCTGCTAGTTTGCTGAATTTGTTGATCAGTTTGAATATTTTTTGTGTAGTCATTAGGGTTTCTATATATAGTATCTTGTCATCTGTACAGAGTGACAATTTTACTTCTCTTCCAATTTGGATGCCTTTTATTTCTTTGGTTTGTTTTATTGCTGTGGTTAGGATTTCCATACTACGTTGAATAAAGGTGGTGAGAGTGGGCATCCTTGTCATTTCAGATTTTAGCAGGAAGGCTTTCAGGTTTTCTTTGTTGAGTATTATGTTGTGGGTTTGCCATAAGTGGCTTTTATTATGTTAAGATATATTCCCTATATACTCACTTTGGTAAGAGATGTTTTTTTTGCTTGTTTTTTGGTCTTTTTTTTTTGGTCTATTTAGGGCCACATCTGCAACATATGGAAGTTCCCAGGCTAGGGGTCGAATCAGAGCTGCAGCTGCCAGCCTAAGCCACAGCTACAGCAATGTGGAATCTGAGGCACATCTGCAACCTACATCACAGCTCATGGCAGAAGCTGGATCCTTAACCCACCGAGTGAGGCCACGGATCAAACCAGCATCTTCATGGATACTGGTCAGATTCATTACCGCTGAACCATGACAAGTTTTTATCATGAACAGATGTTGGATTTTGTCAAATGCTTTGTCTGCATATATTGAGATGATCATGTGTTTTTGAGTTTTCCTCTGTTAATGTGGTATATGACATTGATTGATTTGTATATGTTGAATTGTCCTTGTGAACTTGGGATGAATCCTACTAGGTTGTGGTATGTTATCTTTTTATGTGTTATTGGATTTGGTTGGCTAAAATTTTATGGAGATTTTTGCATTTATATTCATCAAAGATATTGGCTTATAATTTTCTTTTTTTGGTAGTATCTTTGGTTTTGATATTAGGGTGATGGTGACTTCATTGAGTATCTTTAGGAGTGTTCTTTCTTTTTCAGTCTTTTGGAAAAGTTTAAGAAGTTTGGGTATAAATTCTTCTTTGTTTGGTAGAATTTGCCTGTGAAGCCATCTGGTCCTGGACTTTTGTTTTTAGGGGGTGTATTGATTATATATTCAATTTCATTTCTAGTGATCAGTCTGTTCAAAGTTGATCTATTTCTTCTTGACTCAGTTTTGGCAGGCTGTATGTCTATAAGAAAGTTGTCCATTTCTTCTAGGTTGTCAAATTTGTTGGTATAAAATTGTTCATAGTATTCTCTTATGGATTGTTTTTGTTTTGTTTTGTTTTTGGTATTTCTGCAGTAGCCAATGACATTTCTCCCTTTTCATTTCTTATTTTGTCTATTTGGATCCTCTCTCTTCTTCTTGGCGAGTCTGGCCGGAGGTTTACCCTTTCAAAGAATAAGCTCTTGGTTTTATTGATTTTTTTATATTTTTAAATCTCTGTTTTGATTTCCTCTTTGATCTTTATGATTTCCTTCCTTCTGCTGACTTTAGGTTTTGTTTGTTCTTCTTTTTTTCTAATTCTTTTAGGTGGTAGGTTAAGTTGTTGATTTGAGATTTTTCTTCTTTTTTTGAGAAAGTCTTGTATTATTATGAACTTCCCTCTAGTAATTGCTTTTGTGGCATCCCATAGATTTTGAATGATTGTATTTCCATTGTCATTTGCCTTGAGGTATTTTTTTTTTTTGTCTTTTTGTCTTTTCTAGGGTTGCTCCTGCGGCATATGGAGGTTCCCAGGCTAGGGGTCTAATCGGAGCTGTAGCCACAGGCCTACGCCAGAGCCACAGCAACGTGGGATCCGAGCCACGTCTGCAACCTACACCACAGCTCACAGCAACGCCGGATCCTTAACCCACTGAGCAAGGGCAGGGACCGAACCCACAACCTCATAGTTCCTAGTCGGATTCGTTAACCACTGAGCCACAGCAGGAACTCCCTCGAGGTATTTTTAAATTTCCCTTTTGATTTCCTCATTGACCCATCTCGATTCTGGTTTTTTTTTGTTGTTTTTTTTTTTTAGAATGTGTTTGAGCCAACATGACTCTCAGGCTAAAGCAAGCAGAGATAGGAGGTGTTAACATATTTGAAAAACAAGGCAACTGCAAATCAAAACCACAAAATACACTCACAAAAACTGAAAAGAAGAGGACACACATAATATCAACTGGAAAACAAGGCTTAAAAGGCCCATAAGTACATATTTATCAATAATTACCTTAAATGTCATTGTACAGGATGCTCCAATCAAAAGACATAGAATGGCAGACCAAATAAAAAAAAGAACTTACAATATGCTGCCTACTAGGGACTCACCTTAGGGCACAGGACTCACCTTAGGGCACAGGACACATAGAAATTGAAAGTGAAGGGATGGAAAAAGATATTTCATGTGAGTGCAAATGACAGGAAAGCAGGAGTTGCAATACTCAGTCCAAAATAGACTTTAAAGCAAGAGGAATTAAAGACAAAGGACTCTATATAATGATAAAAAGATCAATTCATGAAGATGATATTATACTTGTCAATATATATGGCCTTGATGTAGGTGCACTCAAATGCATACAACAAATACAGACATAAAAGGAGAAATTGATGGGAATACAATAATAGTAGAAGATTTTAAACACCCCACTCATGGACAGACAGAACTTCTAGACAGAAAATCAGTAAGCCAACAGAGATCCTAAATGACACAATGGAACAGTCAGACATAATTGATAGTTTCAGGATATTGCATCCAAAAAAAAATCAGTATATACATTTTTGTTCAAGTGGATGTAGAACATTCTCAAGGATTGACCGCATACTGGAGCACAAAACTAGCCTCAACAAATTTAAGAGTATAGAAATTGTTTCAAGCATCTTCTCTGATTGCAATGGCATGAAATAGAAATAAACCACAGGGGTGAAAAAAAAAAGAGAAAAAATTGACTACATGAAAATTAACCAACATCCTCCTAAAATACCAATGGGGCAATGAGGAAATCAAAAGGGAAATGTGTTCTTTTCTTGCACATCCCAAGTTTTATGTTCATCATTCCCTTATTTTCTTCTTATTTAAATTATATTTTTAATTAAAAATTTTGGTATATATATTTAGGTCCAAACAATATATTATTTGGTTTTGCTTGTTTTCGTACTTTAGAATACACCTGTCACACTATGACTTACTTCGCTTTCTCTGCAGTATGAGCATGCATATTATTATAAGTATCTGTAGTTTATTCATTTTCACTGCTGTGTAACATATTACTGTATGTGTGTGTACCAAAATGTTATCCATTTTCCCATGTTCAAGGCTTGTTTCTAGTTTTGTTTTATTTCGTTTTTTGCTCTGCTGCAGCCACATAGTTCTGTGTAAATATCTTTATAAATGTACATGTCTCCTGCTACATTGGGCAAGAATTTCTTTTGGGTATAGAATTTCTCCTTCATGGAAACAGGAACATTCAACTTTATAAGATTATGTTAAATTGTTTTCCAGAATGGTTAGTCACGTTCTTTAAATAGCAGTGTGAGAGAAATCTTGCAGATTCACATTGTCTCTACTTTAGCAATGCACTGGTAGCAAAATGACTGTAATTTTTCTTTCCTATTCTTTGTTTTTGCTAATACAGTTATCTAGTTACATGGAATGAGTTGATGGATATAAGCTTTTTATTCTGGAGGAGTTTATGTATCATAGGAATGATGTGTTCTTTAAAGTTTGGTAGAATATGCTTATCAACTTTCTTTGTTGAAATATTTTTAACTACTATTTTGAAATTTTTAATAACCAATATTATTCACATATGTTTTTATTATGTTTTGGTAAACCATATATTTTTTTAAGAATTTATCTTTCATCTAGAATTTATCTTTCAAATATATTGGCATAATGGTACTGCTGATTTTTTTTATATATCTCTGGTTTCTCTGTTAGGTACTCTTTTTCTTTTATAACATTGTTTAATCTCACTATAAATCTATCCAATATTGCATTCTTTTCAAAGAACCAATCTTTGATGCTAATCTTTCCTATTGATTTTTGTTTTATATTTATTTATTTTTTTGTCTCTTTTTGTCTATTTAGGGCTATACCATGGCATATGGACATTCCCAGGCTAGGGGTCAAATCAGAGCCGTAGCTGCCAGCCTACGTCATAGCCACAGCAACATGGGATCTGAGCAGTGTTTGCGACCTATACCACAGCTCACGGCAATGCCAGATCCTTAACCCACTGAGCAAGGACGGATCGAACCCATGTCGTCTTGGATACTAGTCAGGCTAGTTAACCACTGAGCCATGACAGGAACTCCTATTTTATATTTTCTTGATTTCTGTGAACATTTATATAATCTCTTTTCTTCTAGTTCCCCTGACTTTATTTGCAGTCCCTTTTCTAAATTCTTAAGTTTGACACTGAGCTCATTACTTTTCAAATCATAGTTTTCTAATATAAGTATTTAAGGCTACATATTTTCCTCAAAACTCCACTTTCATTGTATATTAGAAGTTTTGACAAGTAATGTTTTCATCATTTTATCCAAAATATTTAAAGCTTCCTGGCTTGACTTTTGTAGACTCATAAATTATAAGATTTTTTAAAAATTCTTAAATATTTGGAAACTTTTAGGGAGTTCCCTTTGTGGCTCAGTGGAAACGAACCTATCTCTTGTCCATGAGGATGCGGGTTTGATCCCTGCTCGCTCAGTGGGTTAAGGATCCGGCTATTGCCATGAGCTGTGTTGTAGGTCACAGATGCAGCTTGGATCCCATGTTGCTGTGGCTGTGGTGTAGGCTGGCAGCTGTAGCCCTGATTTGACCCCTAGCTTGGAAACATACGTATGCTGTGTGGTTGAAGCCCTAAAAAGCAAAAAAAAAAAAAAAATTGGAAACTTTACAAGAAATATTTTTATTATTACCTTCAAATTTTATTCTGTTATAGTTAGAACATAACATCATATAATATTCATCCTTTGAAGGCTTTTGAGAGTTGTTTTGTAACCTAAAACCTGAGTTATTATGTAAATGTTCTGTGTGTACATAGAGAATGTGTATTCTAATTCTGTATGCAGAATTTTATTAATATATGTTAACTCAGTGTTATTTTTGAAATCTTCTATATCTGATTTTCCCTGTAATTCAGACAATTTTTAACTTTATATCTTTTGAGACTATTTTATTAAGGGCATACGTGTTTAAAATTGGTGTATTTCCCTGATGCATTAAGCTTATTATGTTGTGATTAGCTCTACCACTGGTATGATTTTTATTCTTAGTCTGTTTTTTGGAATGAATATGGCAGCTTCAACTTTCTTTTGATTAATACTTACCTCATATATCTCTTTTCTATCCCTTTAAACCTTCTAGATCTGTATGCTCTATATATGTCTTATAAACCAAGTATAGTTTACTTCTTTTTCAAACTGACACACCTTTTTTTTAAACAAACTTAATAGTTTATTATGATTATTGATATATTTCTATTCATTTTAATTATTGATACATTTATTAGACTCTATTTTCCTGTTTTGTTTTGTTTTGGCCACGCCTGTGGCATATAGCTGTTCCCCAGGCCAGGGATCAAACCCATGCCACAACAGTGACCAGAGCCACATCAGTGACAGTGCCAGATCCTTAACCTGATGAGCCATCAGGGAACTGCCCTCCTGTTTTGTTTCTATTTATCTTGTTTGATATCGTAGTTTATTCACAGCCATGCTCTGTTCTGAGGTTAATGACTTCATATCTGCAATTCTTAGAGATCTACATCTGTCATTTGTTGTTTCTGCTGAGTCTTATTCATACTTCTTTATTATCTTGTATTTTTCATACTCTTTGTGAATTCATACAAGATTTGATCAGTGGAGCCCTGCAGGGCTTTCTTGGGGTAAGCCTTCTTCTAAAAAGGCTGTGTTCTGCCTTCTACTAGTTACTAAACTACATTGCATCCAAAGCTACATTGGCTTTCTTGAGAGTTTTGGTTCAGGAGTCAGAGAATCAGCTTCTCCTCCTATTGCTACTCCAAAGATGTATTATCCCCTCAACCTTTTTGCAGTACAACTCTATCCGCATTACAGTTCAGTGCCTTATTACTGTCTATGGATCCTGGCTGGCACCCTATCACTCTAACTTTTCTTGTTGTGATCCTAGTTTCTTGTTTCTCTGGTCCTACATCCCATGCGTTTTTACTCTGGTTCCAGGCCTTCCAAGCCAGGCTCTGACAGCCCAGCATCTTCTCCTGTACCTCTCACTTGTCTGTCTGGTTTTGGTGGTGGTTATGGGTGTCCTTTGGGATTTCTCCTCCTGATTGAAACCAGGGGTGCCTCAAAGGATGTGTTTATGTGGAGTTGGGGAGGTCAGGCCAGGGTTGCACAGAGTCCTAAGTGACCCACAGTAATGGAAGCAGAAATCTCTGTTATGGATTTTTTTTCTCTAATAATTTTTTTTCCTTTTTTTGCTTTTTAGGGCCACACCCATGGTGTATGGAAGTTCCCAGGCAAGAGGTCTAATCAGAGCTACAGCTGCTAGCCTATACCATAGCCACAGCAATGCAGGATCCGAGCTGCGTCTGTGACCTATACCACAGCTCATGGCAATAGCCGGATCCCTAACCCACTGAGTGAGCAGGGATGAAACCCGCATCCTCGGGTTTCATTTCCACTGCACCACAGTGGAAACTCCTTCTCTAATAGTTTTAAGATAGCAGTTACCACAGTGTGTTTTATGGACACTTTTCAGGATGTTAATAAATATTACATAGAATAAACGCTTTTCTTGTCATGATTTTGGACTTTTGGTTAAAACCATTTTAAATTATTGTCTTTGTTCAGTTCTACTCAGAGCCTTTAATATATTAACAGGCACTGTGAACATCCAAGAGTAGTATATAAATTCTGAAACTCATACAGGGTCTCTCAATCCCACCCTTTTTATAGAGTATTTTAAGACTAATATTCTAATGAACATATTGGGAAAACGATTTAGAGTGGCTATTCTTTTGAGAAATGTCAGCGGATAGAAAAATACTCTGATTCTTATTTCAGGAATCTTATCCTTTATTCTTAGGTAAGAGCATTGGATTTAGCCTGCATACATACCATGGGACTGGGAATGTTGGAGTGAGTTTCGGAGAGTTTACCTTTTGCAGTCTGCAAATAAAATTGGCTACCTTGTTCATGTTAAAAGAGTAGAAACTGAAACATCTTGGAAGAAATGCAGTGTCTTATAATTCAGACAATTCATAAGACTGTCTGTTTTATTGTCTGCACAGACACAGATAGTAGTCCAGTGCTTAAATGGAAAAGTGGAAAATAAACCTTTCACTGATGGTTTAAGACTGCTGCTCATGAGACTGGATCCTAAAGGATAGCTTAGTAGCATCTCTGATTTTCCTGGAAAAAATTCTATGTATGTTTAGGTAATGTTGCTAATCTAGTCACTTAGCTGGTGAATTAATGTTTTTGCTTTCTTTTTTTTTTTCAGATGTTTTTTGTAAAGTGGAAATGCCCTCCCAGTACTGCTTGGCCTTGCTAGAACTGAATGGAATCGGCTTTAGTACTGCAGAATGTGAAAGCCAGAAACACATAATGCAAGCCAAACTGGATGCAATTGAGACTCAGGCCTATCAACTGGCTGGCCATAGTTTTTCCTTCACCAGTTCAGATGACATCGCTGAGGTTGTATAATGGAAATAGAGAATTTAGAAAAGTCATTTTTAGAGTTAAAAATGATTTGTGTGTGTGTATGTGTGTTTGTGTGTCTGTTTCCTAAATGTGTTAAGCTAAACACCAGAGGTTAGTAATATGAAACAATTATCAGGATACTTTGGAGATAAAGAGTATTCTAACATCTCTTTTGTAAGTTTTTATCTATATTTATGAATCAGAAGGTAGTAAAGACAGCTTCTAGAACATATGGTCCATAGGGAGATTTACTTGGAGCAGAAGAAGCACTTAGTAAATATTTGTTATATGAAGGAGCTCTGTAATGGTGGTTCTAATAACAGTAAGTTTCTCCATGAAGTTAGTATTTCATGAACTCTTCAAAATCTTTTTTTAGAATACATGATTATATATATATATATATATATATATTTTTTTTTTTTTTTTTAATGGCTTCCTTGCAGGTTATGGAAGTTCCCAGGCCAGGGATTGAATTTGAGCTACAGCTGTGACCTATGCTGCAGCTGCAGCAACACCAGATCTTTTAACCTGCTGCACTGGGGTGGGGGATAGAATCCCTGCCTCCTCAGCAAACTGCTGCAATTGGTTTAATTCTTTCTTTCTTTTTTTTTTTTTTTTCTTTTCTTCAGCCTCACCTGTGGCATAAAGAAGTTCCTGAGCTAGGATCTGAATCAGAGCTGCAGCTGCAGGCCCATGTGACAGCCATAGCAACACCAGATCTGAGACCTATGTGGCAGCTTAGAGCATACACTGGGTCCTTAACCCACTGAGTGAGGCCAGGGATCGAACCTACATCCTCACAGACAGCGTTGAGTCCTTAACCTGCTGACCAGCAATGGAACCCCCGAAGCTGGATTCTTAACCCCCTGCACCACAGCAGGAACTCCTAGATATTTTTCTTAGTTGTTAGTGAAAACAAGGGATTTTCCTGACTGTTTGGTTTTTTAAACCTATTAGTATTTTTGTTGCTTTACATAAATTTTGACATAGATTATTCTTTTTTTTTGTTTTTTTTCGAAGTTTGGTATTCTGCTCTCTCCTCACACCACAAAGGATTGTTGGGTTGTTTTAGAGGAGCTACAGGTACAGGGTGCGTGCTTACTTACACTAGATAGCTTTGAAGTTGTATTGTTTTCTAGATGTGATTCAGTAGTATAGCATATTGGTAAATATTATAGGCTTTAAAGCCAGTCTTTTTGGGTTTGAATGCTACTTCTTCTATTTATTAACTAACTCCATGACTTGGGTCACTACATCAACTCTCTATCTCTGATTTTCTTCATCAGTAAAGTGCTTCATGTTAGAAATACCTCATAGAGTTGTAAGGAATAAGCAATAAATGTAAAACACTTAAAACCATGCCTGCTTCATAGTAAGTGCTCAATAAATATTACATAAAGGGCATAAAAATACCCGCCCCCTTTTTTCTTTTTAAGTCCTCACCCATGGCATATGGAGGTTTCCAGGCTAGGGGTCGAATCGGAGCTACAGCTGCCAGCCTACACCACAGCCACAGCAACTCAGAATCTGAGCCACGTCTGCAACCCACACCACAGCTCACGGCAACGCCAGATACTTAACCCACTGAACGAGGCCAAGAATTGAACCTGCAACCTCATGGTTCCTAGTCAGATTCGTTTCTGCTGCACTGCAACAGGAACTCCAAAATGCCCCCCTTTTAAACAGAGTTATATATTTCAACAAACAGAGGAACTTTGGTTAAGATAATTTATTTTTTAATGGAGTAGTAAGAGTTTTATAGATTAAACTGTTTAGAGGTAATAAAATATACATTTTGGCTAGATGCTAGAATTTTGGGCATTAAAATCAATGCCTCATTTAAGCTAAGGCTGAAAATCATCATTATAGCCTTTGGGGCAATAGAGGAGATCTGACATTTTATCCAATATTTAATTATTATTAAAATTTCCTTGTTAACTGCCCATAGTAATCATTTAAAGGTGTTAAATAATGCAGTAGCAATGGTCTCTCAGCACTGCTGATAGCAAATGGCTCGGAGCTTCCTCTAAAATGTGCTTGTGTTGCCAAATAAACATTTTAACTGGTGGCTGGTGGAAAAGCCCCACTTTTCTCTAACACCATTGCTTTTTTTCATATTCTTTGTTATTTCTGGATAAAAGACACTTTTCGTGCATATTGTCAACATGAGTTTGGAAATTTTTCCTCCCAAATCTTGGAAATCTTGAGATACTAAATTAATGTTCTGCTTTCAGTGTATCACAGCAAGATAAAAAAAATTACAAACTTATGCTACTCCTTGAAGGATGTATGACCTAAAAAAGAAATAATTTTTAAAAACGAGAAACCGTTTCTCCTGATCTCGTGGTACATTTGTATTGAACTTAGTGGTATTTTGGGGTCATTTTAAAATATTTTCTTCTGATTTCTTTAGTCTGGAAGCCCCCAAGTCAGTACCTAACTAGCTCCACCTAAAATTACTTGGGAAAGTTGTCGAAAAGATATAATCTCTGGATTTCAGCCCAGGTAGGCTTGAGGCAAAGATAGGTACCAGTGCCCTTATGATTAGATGGGTGCAAAGGCATGTGAGCCTTAGGCCTAGACCAAACCTTGTCCTAGAATAAAAGTCTTTTCATATTATTGGCTTGTTCTTAGGTCTTCTTGTTAAAATGAAATCTATGTTGAAGGTAATCGAAGTTTCATACACTGACTATTTTATCCATGGTGATTTTAAGTTGAATCTTTGAAGTAGAAAGGATGTTACTAATCATTGAGTGCTGCATTGTTCAATAAAAGTCACTAGCCACTTGTCACTATTTAGGTTTAAATTAATTAAAATTGCATCAAATATATCAATTAAGTTCCCTAGTCGTGTTAACCACATATCATGTGTTCAGTAACCACAGTGACTAGTGGCTACTTTATTGGGCAATACAAATATCGGCAGTTTCATTACTGCAGATGGTTCTTTTGAATAGCGCTGGTCTAGAGGAGGTATCAGAAAACTATGTCTTACAGGCCAGATTTGTAAATAAAAGTCTGTTTTTGTAAATAAAATTTTTCTGGAACACATCTCCAACTGTTCATGTACTTATTGCTTGTGGTTGTTTTCATTCTATAATGGCACAGTTGAAAAAGTGTGACAGTAAAACTTGCAAAGCTAAAAATATTTATTACCTGGCCCTCTAAAAAAACTTGCTGACCTCTGCTCTAAAGGGAAGCATGGGTTAGTGGAAAGAAAAAGGACTTTGGAGTTAGAAGACTCTGGGTTCTAATACTTAATTCTACTACTTTCTGGGCATGCAACTTTGAGCAAGTTTCTCCAGCTGTCTAAAGTATGCAGATTTGTCCTAGAGTTGTTAAAATTACATGTTAAAGCACCTAGCATAATGGCTGGCACATAATTAGTGCTCAATAAATATTAGTGTCTCTTGTCTCATCTCGTTGAACCCCCTCATTTACAGATGTGCTAATTGAGACCTGGTGGGGTAATTGAAGTTACTGTAATTAATTCTGAAGGATTCACTAAAAATGGAAGCTTAAGATAACTTTTAAATACATAACTCAAGATCTTCAGCTTGTCTTAATCATGATAGGTCTACTCGCCTGGGGTGTTAGTTTATTGTTACTTTAGTAATGTTTCATTTTTCCTATTCCATTATTTTCTTCTCTGATCTATGCTGCCATTCACTCATATACTCTTTGATATCTGTATTAGAGTTGCCTAGTAAAATATAAGACACTAAGTTAAATTTTTGAATTTCAGATAAACAGTGGACAATATTTTAGTATAAGTTTGTCCCATATAGTTCAAATTTGACTGGGCATCCTGTAATTTTTTTTTTTTTTTTTTTTGGTCTTTTGTCCTTTTTTTTAGGGCCGCACCCACGGCATATGGAGGTTCCCAGGCTAGGGGTCGAATTGGAGCTGTAGCCGCTGGCCTATGCCAGAGCCACAGCAACGCCAGATCCGAGCCATGTCTGTGACCTACACCACAGCTCATGGCAACGCCGGATCCTTAACCCACTGAGCAAGGCCAGGGATCGAACCCGCAACCTCATGGTTCCTAGTTGGATTTGTTTCCGCTGCACCACGACGGGAACTCCAGCATCCTGTAATTTTATTTGCTGAATGTAACAACCCCAGTCCAAGTGCATGGGTATGTTCATATCTATCTAACACAATCTTTGGGCAAATTAGTTACAAACATCCATTGTAAGCCTCAGTACCTTTCATGCCTGAGGCCCCAGTTATTCCTACTACTTAAAAGTAGAACCAGATCTTGGTTTCTCTCATCACTACTTCTAGAGAAGCAGGTATATCATTACTTCTACCCCTGCCCCAACTTGTAGAAAAAAATTCTTATGCAAAGGATTTCAATTTTTAGTTATTACTGGGAAAATAATCCAAGGTCATTAAAGCTTACTCAAAACATATAAATGAATGAGTAGAGATAGTAGATAGTGTTCTGAATTGCCTAAGTTGTAACTCCTCTAATATGAGCTAATGAGTTTTAGGTGTACATGAGCTCTTCCCTTTGGCCCTGTTCTGTGTAAGCCTAGTTTATTCAGTGGGTGCTTACTGGCCATTGACTAGCTTTCATAGTTGCTACATTGGATCAATCATCTTCTCCTGACTCTTTGCATTAGGAATCAGGTTCCAGCCTTGTTGTGGTGGAATTAGATGGCTTTTTGAACCCCTTCCTGCTTTAGTGTTCTCTGATTTTTGTGATTACACAGTAACCACAAAGTCTCTCATGTTGATCCTCTATGGTGCCGAATTGATTGAGCAGCCACATTAGTTACTACATCAAGGGGTATTTAGGTGAACTTAAACTCCTCAGAGTAGCGTAATGTCTCAATGCTGGAAGCTTATTTGTTATTTGTTCAGCACAGAATATACATTCTTGTGTTCTTGACTATTAAAGAGCTTCGTGTTAGTATTAATCTGATGTTGACTAAACTAGGGTTTGGACATATAAAATTTCATTGCCATTATTTATTAAATGTGATAATTCCAAATCGTCCCCAAATATTCTAACCCATGTTGAACTAAATAGAATCTTTTATCAGAAAACGTTTTAAAATGTTTTTTGAATGCTAATAGTTGTGATTTGTTCTTGACTAAAGAGGCATTAATTTCTTACAGGTTTTGTTTTTGGAATTGAAGTTGCCACCAAATGGAGAGAGAAAAAACCAAGGCAGCAAGAAAACTTTGGGTTCTACCAGAAGAGGGAATGACAGTGGACGGAAGCTAAGGCTGGGAAAACAGTTCAGCACTAGTAAGGTGCTCTTTGGGGCAATCACAGGGCAGAATCTGAACTACTTTTAGCATTTTGTTGTTTTAAAAGAAGGCTGATGATATCAAGATCCAGCATAGCTCTCCATTTGAACTTGTTCAGATAAAAACAAATTAGTTTGTGCATCAGCTGCCCACAAAAACTGGAGAGATTCCAGCCATGGAAAATCCGGATTTTAATCTGAGTTAGCGGTTGTATCCTTCCTATCATTAAAACAGTATAAACGTTTGTAAATTCAGACCTATAGACATTATTATTTATTTATTTATTGACATCCACTACTCTTGGACTTTTAGTATAATATATATAGTTATGTGAATATGAACAAAGGTATGAAAAATTTAAAAATAAAAAATAAAAACAGTAAATACAAATAAAATTTTGTTTTTTCCATGCCAGAGCAAAATAATAAGTTTTCCATAATTTAAGAATCTGATCTGTAAATTTCAAAGTAAAATTGCTAATCACAATCCATAGGAACTGTATGCATGGGACAAAAGAGAGAAAGGGCTTAATTTTACATTTTTACTGAATGAATTATCAATGAAAAAATAAGTGTAGAAATACAACCACAACAGCCATGCAGACAGAATTCCAAGTTGCCATTCTGTAGAATTTCTATTGTAATATGGATTTGCCTGCCCTGGGGAAGTTTCCACGTTTCATTCCATAGCAAAACTTTTTATTTGATTACATTGGTCCTTATACTCACAAGTTTTTATTCCTTAATTGTTCATTGAATGTTTGTAGCATGGAAAATGCAAAGTTTAAAAAACAAATGTCTTCTGATGTTCTTGATGTGGAAACCATGAAAGTACTATGGCAAAAAGGCAAAAAAAACCACCCCAAAACTGGGAAATTTGCAATCACATGAGCACAGAGGAGGCAAATATAAAGAAAATAAATGATATAAATTCTCAGATGGGGTGTGTGGGGAGGCAGCTACTTTGCTAAGTTGACATCTCATTGATTTTTGTTTTTCCTTTTTAGGGCTGCACCCACCATATGGAAGTTCCTAGGCTAGGGGTTCAAATTGGTGCTGCAGCTGCTGGCCTGTACCACACCCCCAGCCATACCAGATCTGAGCCATGTCTGTGACCTAGACTACAGTTCATGGCAACACCAGATCCTTAACCCACTGAGTGGGACCAGGGATCAAACCCGTGACCTCATGAATACTAGTTGGGTTTGTTACCACTGAGCCACAATGGGAGCTCCTCAGTAATTTTTTTTTTTTTTTTTGATGGTAGATCTAAATTGGTATTACTCAACATTAACATGTTTACATTTTGGGAGTTCCTGTCGTGGCTCAGTGGTTAACGAATCCGACTAGGGACCATGAGGTTGCGGGTTCGATCCCTGGCCTTGCTCAGTGGGTTAAGGATCCAGGTGCAGCTCAGATCCAGTGTTGCTGTGGCTCTGGCATAGGCCAGTGGCTGCAGCTCCGATTCGAACCTGAGCCTGAGAACCTCCATGTGCCGCGGGAGCGGCCCAAGAAATGGCAAAAAGACAAAAAAAAAAAAGTTTACATTTACATTTTATAGTCTATAGTAATTATAGATTTATCATTATGGCAATTTCAAAAAAATCCAAGTAGCAATTTTATAATAGTTAACGTTCGCTTAGATACAGGAGTTACCAAATTTAGAGACTCTATTATTTACTTAAAAGAGATTCTAGTTTGCAATGGAATTTGGACAAAAATCTGATCTTACTTTATTATATTTCTTTGGCAGGACATTTTAAATAAATTAAAGGCACTACATCCTTTACCAGGCTTGATATTAGAGTGGAGAAGAATCACTAATGCTATTACCAAAGTGGTCTTTCCCCTGCAGCGGGAAAAACGTTTGAATCCTTTTCTTGGAATGGAAAGAATCTATCCTGTATCACAATCACACACTGCTACAGGTAATGAGAAATCTTAAATACAGATAATATCCAATTTGGCAAAAAAAAGTTCATATGTAATATTTGCTTATGATGATCAAGGAATTCAAGTGTTTATCATTGGGGTCAGTGAAGGTATCATTGGGGTAATGTTTGTGAAACAAATACTACATTCAAAGCATAGATGCATATTACCTCAATCCAGATACAGCTTCTGCTTTCAAGTACTGTAGAGAGTAACTTGGATGTCTGAGATTGGATGATAGTGTACATAAGAATTAAATATTTATTTGAGTCAGTGATTTTACCTAATTTCAGCACCAGGCCTTTCCTGAATCTCTTAAGTTTCACTCCAGGTTGAATCCAAGTAAGCCTGTGGGGCATCTGTCTTATTAAGGGAGTGTCTTATTTTACTTGATCCGAAAAGAAAGCTGTAGAGTCCTTTGGGTGTCTCATGGCCCTCTTGGTATAAATATGCACATAATATCATGAAGAAAAAGCTTTCTTTCTCTAGATAGTGCAGAACTCTAAATATTTGCCAAATGCAATGTGCAGTGGAAGAAAGGGCAGCAGTAACTCCTTTACAGGGGAGGCGTTTTAGTTTGGTGGTACAGAAGCTGGACTTCCATATCAGATTTTCACAAGGTTTGAATTTTGGTGCTGTGAATCTTTAGACAAGGTTATTAACTTCTCTGTGCCTAAGTTTCCTCATGTATAAATCAAGGTAATAATAGTCCTACCTCACTGGGTTGTCTTGAGGAATAAATAGGTTAATACATGTAAAGTGTTTAGAACAATGCATGGTACATTATCAGTTGTTGCTGTTACTAAGGATTGGGCCACCATGAGGAGCTGCTCTTCTTTCTGCTTGCTTAGTCTCTGTTCTAAACCACCTCTCTTTTGTTTTCTCTATTTAGCTTACTTTTGGTGCTTCTTGCTCTATTGGTATTTAAGTTTCATTTTGAAACATATGCTATTGCTGTAAACTTATGTAAAATAAATACTTGGTGAAAAAGCAAAATCTACCTACAGTTTTCAAAGCGCCTTACACATTTCTTTGTTGCTTATAGAGCAGAAAGTTATCAATTCCTTGTTATTTTCCTGTTTGGTTTTCATCATACAATGTCTACATTTAAAGAATGTAAAGAATGTTTTAGAAATACAAGCTTACAGAAGCCATTTCATTATTAGAATTCATCTCCATAAAGCTGCATTCATGTTTTGTCATTTATTTTTGCCGTCTTATTTGTCTACCAGTGTTACCTCATTAATTCAAACAGTAGATCTGAATATTAAATATTGTTACAGAAAAGAAGACAGTGTGTTCAAGCAGGAATAAACTTGGAATCTTTTCTGTGCTATTTGTTAGCTCTGTAAAATTGAATGGGCCATTTAATGCTATTAAACATATTAATATCTACCATTAATTAAGCACTAATTTTTGCTAAAATCTAAATAATGAGGACATAATATCAGGAGTTTATTCAGAAAAGCAGTATCTGAAGTGCTTAAAATGTCTAATTCATCAAGATGAAATCACATATAGTACCTAGTAGACAGCCTATTACAATGAAGAGTATCATACATAAAACAGGATTTTATGTCACTAGATGTGTATTATAAAAACTGCAGTAACAAAATCAGTTACCCAAACCTTTCTGGAATAATGCTAATGTGTTTTAGAAAAATTCATCCAATATGTAAATAAATAAAATATAAAATATTTGGGGAAAAATAAAGGCTATAAATCATGAAAACAAATATCTGTTTCCTAGAAAACTAATAAGCCACCTGATTCTAGTTTCTAGCCATGTCAGTGCTGTCATTGATTCCCTTGATGAGTGATCAGTAATGATGATGATGAGGTGAAGGAGGAGGAGCAGGAGGAGGAGGAAACTGGCCAGGTGATATCTAGAAAGCACTGTTCCAGTCACCATCTCTCACTACTACTCCATCCTCGGCATTAGCTAACTCCTCTGGCCCCAGTTGTCTCTGTTCAGCACTCAGTTCTGCTTCAGATGCTCTTCTCTCTATCTTGTCCATTCCTGGCTTTTAAAGGCTTTGACAGTCATTTCTCTTAAGATCTATTTGTTTTGTCTTTACTCATTTGTATAACTGCTAGCATTTTATAGTGATAACTTCATTTTAGCATAGAAACAGTACAGTTTATCATATTCTTTTCATGGAATTGTTTTCTGTAGAACTAGGTTAATATAAAACACTGTGTTGTAACTGATCCATATATTCACTTACATTGGGATTGGTCTTGTGCTTATTATTGTTGGGCATATGAACATAATGAAGAATATTTCAAATTTAGTTTAACAATAATAGAACATGCATTTTTTTAAGATTATTCAGAAATGATGGTATTGTTAAAATAAATGTCCACTCCTCCCCTTTTTCTCTTTATTCTGCTTGATTTTAGGACGAATAAGCTTTATAGAACCAAATATTCAGAATGTACCAAGAGATTTTGAGATCAAAATGCCAACACTAGTAGAGGAAAGTCCACCTTCCCAAGTCCTAGGCAAAGGCCTACTGCCTATGGACAGGTATGCTCTATTTGTGTTAATATACTTTTGGGAGTATGAATGACTCAAAATAGCCTAGTGGACAAAATAATGAAATTAATTTTCTGTTCCAGACATAACACATTTCTATTCTGCAAATTACTCATTTCAAATGCCGAGTCTGTCTATTAAGAAGCTAGTTGATGGTGGAGTTCCCTTGGAGCACAGCAGGTTAAGGATCTGATGTTGTCACTGTGGTGGCTTGGGTTGCTGCTGTGGCACAGATTTGATTCCTAGCCTGCGAACATCCACATGCCACAGGCGTGCCAACCCCCACCACCCCATCCCACTAAAATAAATAAATAAATAAATAAATAATAAAAAAGAAGAGGAAGAAGCTAAATGATGATAAAAAGCTTAAAACCTAGGTCACTAATTAAATCAACCAGCTAGTACCATGTGCTTGTTTAAGTCAGTTACTGAAGCAACAAGTTTAGCAATGTCTGTAACATCTCCTTCACAAAAGAACGAAAAAGCCCAGATCATTTATATTAGATATAGTCATTGAGATTTGTTGAGTGAGGCAGTTTGTGGAAACAATTACAGAGATAGCTAACCTCCTGTTTAATTGAATGTTTGCTGAAAGAAGTCTAGTGTCTTGTTAAACTTTAAAGTGAACTTCAAGTAGTAAGGTTTTGAAATTTCTTAGATAGACATAGTGACTTTACTGAAAAAAATAAGACCATATTCATATATTTGAGACTACTTCATGTCTAGCTGATGATGATGTTTGCACAACAGAGGAGGAAAAAAGAAGGACTGTGGCCTGAACCGAGGGCACCAGGCACAGATGGAGGAGAGAGCCTCAGACAGAGGAATGCCGTTTTCTGTTAGCATGAGACATGCCTTTGTGCCTTTTCCAGGTGAGGTGGCTGATGGTTTTTGAGCTTCTTATTGCTGTGGGAATGATTTTCAAAGCACTGATAAAACCTGAATTATAAGACTCAGAAGAATGCATTGGTTCCTCCGTCTTTCCTCTCTTTGGTGGAGCCTGTTTTTCCTCTTCGTGCTGCCAAGTTTCTAACAGTCGGTCATCATTGTCTTCATGATCTGCTCTTTGGGAAACTTCTGTGCTGTTGCTTAGCAACCTGCTGAAATCTTGTTATCCTAGGTCACTGTACACCTTTTTGCAAGATGCATTGATGTACATTTTGTTAGTCCTCATCTTCTTTGACTTGTATATGGCATTTGTCACTTTTTTTTGTTTTTGGTTTTTGTTTTTTTCTGACAAATCGAAAGACTTTATTGAATGGGGTGCCAGGGCCAAGAGGGCATTTTTCACTCTTATTCAATCCTCTTTCTTCACTTTCTCTCCTCCCTCGACCTGAAAAGGCTTGATTTTTTTTGGTCTCTTTCTTTCAGAGTTGTTTGCTCTTTTGTTTCCTCTCTACTTCTCCCCACTGCTGCTTCCTATTGCATGGAATAGCCCTAAAGCTACCTTACTTCTCTTTGACCTCTCCTCAGTACTTGTCATCAAAACATTCATGATCTAATTCCCAAATCGTCCCTACTGTTAGTATACGTATTTGTTCTTTTATCTTTTGCCAGCTGGCAGGTCTGGGTAAGTGCAGTTTACCATCAGAATTTATTTGAATTCTGTCAGAAATTTATATTCCATAGGTGAATTCAGGTCTGTGATAGCATAACCTGTTTAGGCAATTTTTAAAGTATGAACCATCAGCATTTTATCATTGTAGCCATTTTTAAGTATTTAATTCTGTGACATTAAGTACATTTTCATTGTTGTACAGCCATTATGACCATCCATCTCAAGAACTTCTCATCTTCCCCAACTGAAATTCCGTATCCTTTAAATACTCTCCCTGCAACTCCCATAGCCCAAGCAACCACTGTTCTTTTTTCCATCTCAGTGAATTTGAATACTCTAGATACCTCATATAAGTGGAATCACACAATAGTTGTGCTTTTGTGCCTGGCTTATTTCACTTAGCATAATGTCTCCAAGGTTTATCCATGTTGTAGCACTTGTGTCAGAATTTCCTTTTTTAAGGTGGAATAATATTTCATTGTATGTATTTATTCTTATTTACACAATGAAATTATGTTTAGGAGTTCTCATGGCTCCATAGGTTAAGGACCCGACATTGTGTCTGTGAGGATATGGGTTCGATTCCTGGCCTCACTTAGTGGGTTAAGGATCAGGAGTTGTGACAAGCTGTAATGTGGTCATAGACTCATCTTGGTACTGGTGTTGCAGTGGCTGTGGAGTAGGTCTGCAGCTGCAGCTTCGATTCAACCCCTGGCCTGAGAGCTTCCATATGCTGCAGGTGCAGCTGTAAAAAGAAAAAAAAAAAATGTCTTTAACACAACACTATTTTATACTGCTTTTGTTTAAAATTTTAAAAATTAATTTAAATTAAATATATATGGTTTTAACCTGGAACTTCAGAGAAACAAGAAAGTGTCTCTTTTGTCTGTCTACTTTTTTTACCCTTTCTGGCATTGTTTGTTCCCTGGAGTAGTCTCCCGTCTGTTATCATTTTTCTCTTAAGTATTCTTGAGTACTTTAAGGTTTTTTGCAGTTCTCCTGATAATGATTTTTCTCACCATTTCCATGTCTCTAAATTTCTTTATTTTATCCTCACTTTTATAAGGTACTTTTATTTGACAGATTTATGAGTTTACTGTTCTTCTCTTTTAGCGCTTTAAATATATATTTTAAATATATATTTATTTCCATTAGCTTACAGTTTACATTATTCCTGATGAAAAGTACACCACTATTTTTCTTGCTTTTTCTCCAAGTATAATATATATTTTCTCTGGATGCTTTTTTTTTTTTTTTTTTTAATGGCTGTACTGTACCTGTGGCATATGGAAATTTCCTGGGCTAGGGGTTGAATTGGAGTGGCAGCTGAGACCTATGCCATACTGGATCTGAGCTGCATCTGAGACCTATGCTGAGGCTTGCAGCAATGCTGAATCCTTAACCCACTGAGTGAGGCCAGGGGTCGAACCCACATCCTCATGGATACCAGTCGGATTCCACTGAACCACAACAGGACTCCTGTTATTTACAACTCTTATAGCTAATTACATATTGGAGTTTCTTATATATCCTTCCGGTGTTTCTTCATGCAGGTAGAAATAAATATGACTATGTACTGTTTTCTTCCCCTATTTCCATACAAGCATAAGTATTCCATATACACTGTTTTCTTTGCTTTTTTAAAATATTTTTATGCTGAAGACTTGTGATTTTTCAGTCAAGAAATTTGAACATGAACCAGTTTAATCTGGGTGCAGATAATCTTTAAAGGAACCTGTGGGTTTATTTACTGAGTCACAAAGTAAACACCCATTTAATTTTGATAGATACTGTCAAATTGCCATCCAGTGGGAAACAGTTACCATTTACTTCCCAGTAACAATATATGAATGTTTCTTTTTCCGCAGCCTTGCCGCAGAATGTGCTGCCCAACCTCTGGGTTTTTACAATATAAGTAGGAAGAAATTGTTTCTTGCTATTGAATAAATTTGCATTTCTTTTATAGTGAATGAAGTTAAGCATTTTTAAAGTATGTTTAAAGTTCTTTTTTAAATTATTTCTTTGAACTGTTCACTTATATTTTGTTTTATTCTTGATTTGTAGTACCTCTTTTTTTATAATGTAGCAATGAATCCTTTATGAAATCAGTTGAAAATATTTTTATACTTTTTTGAGCATGCTTTTATTATTTTATTTTGTTTTTGCCATGCATATCCAGTCATTTCTAGACCATAAATAAATTATTTGAATCTTCTTAATAACTCTTCTTCAAAAATAGACCACTTAATTTTTTTTTCCTTGAACAACTTTGTTATTTTTAAAGCAGAGCATGCATTTCTCCTCCAGCTCCCTGAAAATGTGCACACATCAAAAACCAGTTTCTTCATTCATTTGTTCACTTACCAACCATTTGTTAAGGCCCTATTATGTACCAGGAACTGTGAAGGGTTTTCTGTAGAGTGCAAAGGAAAATTAAGTCTCCCATCCCTAGTGGCTCAATGCTTCAAGGGAGAGGCATGAAAAGACCATTTTAGATTACGCATCAGTTTTGCGGGAACACTTAGAAAAGCACTACCGCAGTGGTTAAGGGGCAGAGGTCAAGGGTGCCTTTATATATTAGTTATACTTGAAAGATAGCATAAAAATTGTACCAGTTACAGAACTGAATCGCATCACATTAAAAGCAAAGTTTTAGCTTTTGGATACATGATCTTATGGTTCTATGTTAGTACTAAATTTCTGTCATTCTGCTCAGTGTTATAAAACTTGGTTTTGTCTTTGTACCGACTTTTCTAAAATCATTTCTAATTTCAGGTGGTTTAATATTAGCTGCTGATTACTCTCAACTTGAGCTGAGAATCTTGGCTCATTTATCCCGTGATCATCGTCTCATTCAAGTACTAAACACTGGAGCTGATGTTTTCAGGAGTATTGCAGCTGAGTGGAAGATGATTGAGCTAGAGTCTGTCGGAGATGATCTGAGGCAACAAGCAAAGCAGGTGATCTTAGGGAACATGCTTAACATAAATGAGGAGAACTTTAATGTTTCCCCCCAAATTTTTTCAGCTTTCTCAATCATTTGTGGTCAAGGGGTGATTTCTCCATCTTTGGATCTTTCAAAACATTCCTCTGAGCACATCTCATGATATTCATTATATTTTCCTTTGTAGAGTCAATAGAAAGAATCAGATAGACTTAGTCTGAGGCTATTTAGTTTTGGGAAAGCCATATGCATTAGTTGTAGATATTGCAGTTGTCGTAGGTGTTATTTGTGTGTGTATGTGTTTTAAAAATCTCTTTCTAGCCTTTAAGCAACAACATGCTTATCTTTCTGTATTCACACAGTATTAAACCACAGTCCTTTTAATAGAAAGATGCTCTCTGAATGTTTGTTGAAAAAAATTATTGCTTAGCCATGGATTATAATCAATAACTGATAGCTTTTTAGGCCATTGGTTAGCAAAACTGCCCATGAAACTTAATACTGCCCTTGGACCTTTCAAATGGGTCCATATTAGTTCCTACTTCTGGATGACTGTCAGGCACAGGGAAAATCAAAGGCTACATTTACACCATTTTCTGGCCTGAATTAACGCTTGATACTTCCTTACCACATGACCTGTAGGAAATCTGATGCTATTTTCAAGAGAGTAGAAGTGTTCCCCAAGGTAAAGGCACACCATTTTCACCACTAAGATCCTGCTTTAGTAGTTTCACATTTATACTTCTAGCTGTAATTCTTGCCTCGCTCGTTAGGCATGAAATGTTTCCTCTCACCACTCCCTGTTTAGCACCAACACATTTCTTCCACTATTTAGAAAGCCAGCTTTGTTCTATTAATCTCCTCAGTGGGCCTGCATTTAGCAAGAATCAAACTGTAGGTTAAAGAGAAAATATTCCAATACTTAATCCTCATAATAAATTCATGAACTGAGTATTATTATCCCCATTTTATATAGGAAGAAACCAAGGCACAGAAAGTAGCTTGCTTAAGGTCATACAGCTGTACGTGGTGGGGCCGGAATAAATTCAGAATGCCAGAACTTAGACATCTGACTCCATAATCTAAACATCTATACACTGATGATAGCTGTGCCTATTAACAAGTTCTTATATGATTTGATAGTGTTTATGCTTTACTAGCTTTTTTGCTGAATTACCCTGAACGGAAACATCTAGTCTAGATCTCAGCAAAGCTGGTACTAAATAATACCTGAGTTAAGAAAAAAATGTTGAAAAGACCAAAAAGGAAAAGAAAACAGGAGGGGAAAAGTCTCTTTGAATGTAATTTAAAAAAAAACAGTGTTTTGGAAACAATTTCGAAAGCATTTTAGAATTTTGATAATTATTTTTTGCAAATTATATTTTTATTTGTATTTTTAAAAATTTTTTTGCTTTTGGGGGCTGCATTCGTGGCGTATGGAGGTTCCCAGGTTAGGGTTTGAATCTGAGCTACAACTGCTGGCCTACACCACAGCCACAGCAATGAGGGATCCGAGCCGCATCTGGGACCTACACCGCACAGCTCATGGCAATGCCAGATCCTTAACTCACTGAGCAAGGCCAGGGATCAAACCTGCCTCCTCATGGATCCTAGTCAGGTTCGTTAACCCCTGAGCCATGATGGGAACTCCACAAATTATCTTTTTAAATTTTATTTAAGAGTATATAGAGCTTGGTTTATGTTGGGCACTGTCCTGAACATATGCATAAAATAACTCATCTAACGCCAACAATCTCATGATTAGGTGTTACCATCCTCATCTTACAGTTGAAGGAAACAAGCTACAAGGTAGCCTATGCAAGATAGCTCTCTTAAATGGTGGAACTAAGATTTGAACCCAGGCAATACTTAATAATTTAAATCAGTTTTTTATTGACCTGTTCAGACAATTTTCCTCCACTACCAAAATTTTCTCAAGAGTCTGTGTTTAACTCAAATGAATTCTGCAATTGTGGGATTTCAGGTGGCTGTGAGATGAAGAGGATATTTATTCCAATGACGATCTCCCTATTATGAAGCCATGTAGTCTACTCTTCCTGCTCTTTTAGTCCTATCCACAGGTGAGGAGAGGAATGTATGTAATGCTTCTTTCCTGGCTCCTAGGCAGTTCTTAAGCTGCACTTAATGAGGTATTACAAGGAATAGAAAGTTGCTCTGAAGACTACTGGATAAATGACAGAAATCTTTTCTTTTAAATCACTAGGATTATTTTCGTAACACACACACATACACTCATACTTATTTGTATTTTGTCCCTTCTCTTTCTCTCCCCACCTCAGAAAGTATTGCTAAAAGTCATAAAAGTTGTTTCTTGGATATCAACTTCTATGGCTCTAGCCCACCAAAGCAAATCTAATAATTTATTTGACTCACTATGAACAGTTTACCAAATTTCAATTCTAATGAACTTTTTATGTTTGCATTTTATGTAGTTATGATCTGTAATTTACCGAGTGTGATGTGTCCCTTTCAGATTTGCTATGGAATCATTTATGGAATGGGAGCTAAATCTTTGGGAGAGCAGATGGGTATTAAAGAAAATGATGCTGCTTGCTACATTGACTCCTTCAAATCCAGATACACTGGTAAGGAAGCTTTGATTGTTCATTATCTTCTAGATATTATTTTTCTTAATTTTCTTTCCATATTATATTAATTTTTAAAAAATAGTGTTACAGAATTTTCTGTAAATAGAGTTTCATCAAGCCTATTTTAATTAAATAACATCAACCTTATTATTTACAAAGATGTGCTTTTTCCATAAAAGTAGGGACAGAAATGGAATGGCAAGATGCTGCTGATGTGTATGCTACTGTGTCATTGGAATATTTCATAATCTAGGAGTTGTCCTGTGCCCTAGGTTTATATAGCATTAGCTTAAAACAGTAAACCACTGATTAAATGTAACGGAAAATGTGAGAGAACAATTGCTTTTGTGGAGCAGTTTGAATATCGTCATTTTAAATTATCTCTTTTGGAAGATTACTGAGGTAATTTATACACAATAAAATTCACCTTTTTAAAGAATATAGTTCTATGAATTTAGACAAATGTACAGTTGTATAAATCTGAACTACAACCAAGATAAAGAACTATCACCCTATTACCTCAAAAAGTCTCTTATGCTCCTTTGTAAGCAACCCTGTCCCCAGAACCCCAAAAGAAAAACTTATTCACATATGACATGAATTTGTACATAGAAAATCCTGTGGATTCTACAGAAACAATCACTAGAACAAATAACTACATTTAGCATAGGTTCCCACCATACAAGGTCAATTGGTAAAAATCAGTGGTATTTTTATATATTAGCAATAAATAGTGAATGAAGTAAAAATAAAATTATAGTAACATAAAAAAATGTGAAATATTTGGGATAAATTTAACAGAGAATGTCCAAGACTCTTTTGAAAACCCCAAAGCAATCCTGAGAGAAATTGAAGAATTCTTAAGTAAATGTGAGGTTTACCAAGTAAATTTATTAGAAGGCACAGTGTTATTTATGATAACAGTTCTCTGTAAACTGTTCTATAGATGCCATGTAATACAATCAAAATATCAAAATATCATTAGACTTTTGTGTTGAATTTGACAAGCCGATTCTAAATTTATATGGAAATCAAAAGGAAATAGAATAATTTTTGGGGGGGAAAGTACAACGTGAATCTTTGATTTCAAAACATTATAAAACTACAACAATCAGGATCTGGTGTTGCTGTGAGCTGTGGTGTAGGTCTTAGATGCAGCTCGGATCTGGCCTTGCTGTAGCTGTGGTGTAGGCCAGTGGTTACAGGGCCGATTTGACCCCTAGCCTGGTAACTTCCATATGCCACGGGTATAGCTCTAAAAACAAAACAAAACAAAAACTACAGTAATTGAGATAGGCATAAGGATAGACACAGAGAACATGAAACACAATAGAACATCCAGAAATAGACCTATACCTATATGGTAAGTTGATTTTCAACAAAGTTGCCATGGTAATTCAGTGTAGGAAAGACGGTCTTGTTAACATCTGGTGCAAGAAAAACTGGTTACCAGTATAGGAAAAAGTGAACTTCTACTTTTATCTCAACACTATGTTCAAAAATTAACTTGATATGAAGCATAAGTCTAAAAGTACAAACTAGAACTATAAATCTTCCAGAAGAAAAGACAGAGGAACTTTGTGACATTGAGGTAGGCAACAATTTCTTTGTTTCTTTGTTTGCTTGTTTTTGCTTTTTTTTTTAAGGGCTGCACCTACTGGATGTGGAGGTTCCCAGGCTAGGGGTCGAATTGGAGCTGTAGCTGCTGGCCTACACCACAGCCATAGCAACACCATATCCGAGCCGGGTCTGTGACCTACACCACAGCTCACGGCAACGCCAGATTCTTAACCCACTGAGTGAGGCCAGGGATCGAACCCACAGCCTCATGGTTCCTAGTTGGATTCATTTCCTCTGCGCCACCAAGGGAACTCCCGGCAACAATTTCTTAGGTGATAATAACACTGAGTTAATCTTGTATAAAAATGTATATCAACATTGGTAAAAGACTCCTTTAAGAAAAT
The DNA here is from genome assembly GCF_016906955.1 of Phacochoerus africanus. Taxonomy (NCBI): domain Eukaryota; kingdom Metazoa; phylum Chordata; class Mammalia; order Artiodactyla; family Suidae; genus Phacochoerus; species Phacochoerus africanus. Next base: position 219,659,549 of record NC_062544.1, read on the forward strand.
GTAAAGGCAAGCCAGTAAGAACAGTTCCTATCATCTAACAAAGAACTTGTGTCCAGAATCTATAAAGAACTGTTACCAGTCAATGCCAAGAAATCAAACAATGCAATAAAGTTCAAAAGATTTGAAAAGACACTTCATAAAAGACATGTGCAAAGTGTGATCATCATTGTCCTTAGGGAAAAGCAGATTAAAACCACAAAGAGATACCATTACAAAAACTTCAGGATACTGAAATTTAAAGACATTGTGTCTCTTTTTCATTGCTGGCTGGGCTATAAAATGATACAACCAGTTTGGAAAACAGTATGATTCTTTCATATAAAGTTGAACACATACTTAGCCTTGTGATTCTGCACTTCCACTATTGGATATTTGCTTAAGAAAAATAAAAATACAGGCCCAAAGAAAGACTTATATGTGAACATTATAGCAGTTTTATTCACAGTAACCAAAGACTGGGAATGTTAAACAACAAAAATTCAAATGAGTAAAAAATTTTTTTCTCAATTTTATTGTGATGTAATTGACACATAGCACTTTACAAGTTTAAAGTGTACAGTATTAATCATTTAACTTTCAAGCATCATGAGATGACAACCACAATAGATTTAGTGAACATCCATCATCTCATATTGATACATTAAAGAAATAGGTTAGAAAGATTTTCTTCCTTAGGATTTGCTCCCTTAACAATTCATATATAACATAAAACAGTGTTAATTAGTTTTATCATGTTATGCATTACATTCCTAGTACTTATAGATCTTGTAACTGGAAGCATGTACCTTTTGACCACCTTCATCCAATTCCCACTCCTTCCACTCCTCACCTCTGGTTGCCACAAATCTGATCTCTTTTTGTAGGAGTTTGTTTTTGAAGTATAACTGACCTACAAACTATGTTAGTTCTTGGTACATAGTATCATTATTCAGTATTTTTGTACATTTCAAAATGATCACCATAAGTATAGTTGTCATCTGTCACCATACAAAGATATTACATAGTTATTGACTATATTCCCTCACTGTACATTTCATATCTGTGACTCCTATTTTGTGGCTGAGAGTTTGTGCCTCTTAATCTCCCTTATCTACTTCTCTCCTCCTCCCTCTGGCAACTACCTGTTCGTGCTCTGTACCTGTTATTCCATTTCTGTTTATTAGCTGAGTAAATTCAAAGATCAGATTGGCTTTATTCGATGATTCATATATCTGGCAGCTCACCATCTAGCAATAGAAAGGTGCTCCGCCTAGCTGTAGAAAAGGATACTTTTTTAAAGATGGAAAGAGGGGAGAAAAAGAAAATTAGTTGCAAAGAATGCATTGTTTCAAGAAAAGTCATACTCCTAAGAGGAATGAAAGGGCCCGTTGGGCAAATAGCATCACTAGTGCTGACTGGGTAATTCCAGGTTGACTGATTAAAGGTTACCTCCTGAGGGGGTTGAGACTGCAATTAGGTAAGATATTAAGTCTTGGTTTGCTGACATAGGGTTTAGCACAAGTGATTCCATTTGGGGCCTGCTGTCTTCTTTTTAACAAGACCAAATATCTGTCCACAGGATTGTGGATAAACAAAGTTTGGTATGTCTCTGCAATGGAATGCTACTTAGCAAGAGAAGGCAGGCACAAGTGAGAACGAACAAACAGTATAACTCAATTTTTATGAAATTCAAGAACATGAAAACAGTATAGTGATAAAGTAGATCCATGAGTGTTTGAGGCCGATAATGGGGAGCTGACTGTGAAGGTGACAAAAATGTTTTGTATCTATAGTGGTTGCTATAGGAGTATGTACGTTTGTTAAAATGCATAAAACTATTCACTTGAAGTTATTCAGTTGTACATATACAGATATTCTTTTTCATATTCTTTTCTCTTATGGTTTATTACAGGATATTGAATATAGTTCCCTGTGCTATACAATAGGACCTTGCTGTTTAATCATTCTATATATAATACTTTGTATCTGCTAATCCCAAACTACCAATCCCTCCCTTTCTTCCTTCGCCCCTCTCTGTGGCAACCACAAATCTATTCTCTATATCTTTGCCTCTGTTTCTATTTCATAGATAAGTTCACATGTCTTATTTTAGATTACACATATAAGTGATATCACAGTATTTGTCTTTCTCTTTCTGACTTAGTATTATAACATCCAGATCTATCCATGTTGTTGCAAATGACATTATTTTATAGTTTTTTTTATGTCAGAGTAGCATTCCATTGTATATATGTACCACATCTTCTTTATCCATACATCTGTCAGTGAACATTTAGGTTGTTTCCATGTCCTGGCTATTAGAAATAGCGCAGCTGTGAACACAGGGGTTCATGTGTCCTTTTGAATTAGCATTTTGTCTGGATATATGCCAAGTGGGATTGCTAGGTGATATGGCAACTCTCTTTTTAGTTTTTTGAGGAACCTTCATTCTGTTCTCCATAGTGGCTGTACCAGTTTATATTCCCACCAAGAGTGTAGAAAGTTTCCCTTCTCTCCAGCATTTGTTATTTATAGACCTTTTTTTTTTTTTTCTTTTTCTTTTTCAACTGCACCTGAGGCATATGGAAGTTCCCTGGCCAGGATTCGTGAATCGGAGCCACAGCTGTGACCTATGCCATAGCTGCGGCAATGCCAGACCCTTAACCCAAAGCACCACAGCAGGAATTCCAGTAGACTTTTAAATGATGGCCATTCTGACTGGTGTGAGGTAGTACTTCATTGTAGTTTAATTTGCTTTTCTCTATTAATTAGCAGTGTTGATGTGTGTGGGGGGTTATTGTATATAAATTATACCTCAGAACTGATTGTTTTTTAAAGTAATTCTTGGAAGTTCCCATCGTGGCTTAGTGGTTAACGAATCCGACTAGGGACCATGAGGTTGCAGGTTTGATCCCTGGCCTTACTCAGTGGGCTAAGGATCTGGTATTGCCATAAGCTGTGGTGTAGGTTGCAGACAAGCGGCTCGGATCCTGCGTTGCTGTGGCTCTGGCATAGGCCCTTGGCTACAGCTCTGATTAGACCCTTAGCTTGGGAACCTTCATATGCCGTGGGAGCGGCCCAAGAAATGGCAAAAAGACAAAAAATAAAAATAAAAAAAAATAAAGTAATTCTTGCAATATATGAATATTTGAAGGCCCTCCTACAAGAGTCAGGTAAGAAAGTTTGTAGAGGTGCATTGTCTTAAATCTCATCCTTTTCTTTCTCTTTACTCAGCAGTATCATAGTATTTTTTTTTAATTTTTATTTATTTATTTATTTATTTTTGTCTTTTTGCTATTTCTTTGGGCCACTCCCGTGGCATATGGAGGTTCCCAGGCTAGGTGTCTAATCGGAGCTGTAGCCACTGGCCTACGCCAGAGCCACAGCAACGCGGGATCCAAGCCGCGTCTGCAACCTACACCACAGCTCACGGCAACGCCGGATCATTAACCCACTGATCAAGGGCAGGGACCAAACCTGCAACCTCCTGGTTCCTAGTTGGATTCGTTAACCACTGCGCCACGACGGGAACTCCATAGTATTTTTTAAAGAGAAGATGAGAGCCTAATTGCTTTCTGAAATTCCTGTGCTAGTGGTCCTGTATCACCAACAGCTTCTCTTCCTTTCAAGTTTTTTTCAAATGTTTTTATTGTGCCAACCACGAAATAGAAATCCTTAAATGAGGGGTTTTAATTGGGAGACATTAGTGTTTATTACTTAGGATGAGCAGAGCTGTGGGAAAGCAGAAATTGCACATAAGAATAGAGGAGTTCCTCTTGTGGCTCAGTGGGCTAAAGACTCAGTGTGGTCTTCATCAGGATGCAGGTTTGATCCCTGGCCTCACTCAGTGGGTTAAGGATCTGGTGTTGCTGCAAGCTGCAGTGTAGTTTGCAGATGCAGCTTGGATCTGGTGTTGCCATGCCTGTGGCGTAGGCCCCAGCTGCAGCTCCGATTCAGCCACTAGCCGAGGAAATTCCATATACCACAGGTGAGGCTGTTAAAAAAAAAAAAAAAAAAAGAGTAAAGATAGATTACCAGTCTCTGTACCTGAATATGTTTGAAAGAGCGTAGAAAAAAAGAACATTCTAGGAAAGAAAATGAGCAAAGAATTCATCCTGGAGATCCATAAGACCTAATAACAGACCAACAGATGAATGTTGGTTTAGGAAATATGAATGTGTTTGAATAATATACTATACATAGTCTTTTGAATTTTAAGAAGCGAGTTGTATTATGTTTCTAATATTATAACTCATGAACTAATTTCTTGAATCATAGCATAGCTGGTAACAGGAAGCTGTTGGGATGTATTAAGTCTGAACATGGTAAAATCAAAGAGTATAAGAAGGTTAATGTGATCAAATAACAGAACTCTGAAAAGTAGTATAGAATAGTCTTAAGATCCTGTAACAATACCATCTGCTCTGTAGTTTTGGAGTTTAGTTTTTTGTTGTTGTTCTTATTGGTGGTGGTGGTAGTAGTTAAAAAACAAAGAGATTATGTCATTTCTATACCTTTTGGTTCTAATTTTTTTTTTTTCTTTTTAGGGCTATACCCTCGACATATGGAGGTTCCTGGGCTAGGGTTGTCTCAGAGCTGCAGCTGCTGGCCTACATCACAGCCACAGCAGTGCATAGTCCAAGCTGTGACTGCAGCATATACCATAGCTCATGACAATGCCTGATCCTTAACCCACTGAGCAAGGCCAGGGATTGAACCCACTTGTCCTCATGGATACTCGTCAGTTTTGTTACTGATGAGTCAAAGTTAGAACTCTGGTTCTAACTTTCTGAATCTACACAGAATGACGAGCTATATGAGATGACGAGGGGCTAATTAACCCTATTGTGGCAATCATTTCACATTAGATGTAAAGCAAACTGCCATGCCAAACATTCTAAACTTGTACATGATGTATGTCAATTATTTCTCAATAAAACCAGAAAAAAAACGAGTGAAAGTTTATATGTAAAGTTTTGGAGATGTGATATTAGTGTTAATCATGGTGGAGGAGCTCGCATTGTGGCTCAGAGTCATGAACCTGGCTAGTATCCTTGAGGATGTGGGTTCCATCCCTGGCCTTGCTCAGTGGGTTAAGGATCTGGCGTTGCTGTGAGCTGTGGTGTAGGTCACAGATGTGGCTCAGACCCTCGTGCGGCTGTGGCACAGGCCAGAAGCTGTACTCCAGTTCACCCCCTAGCCTGGGAAACTTCCGTGTGCCGCAAGTGCAGCCCTAAAAAGAAAAAAAAAAAATCATGGTGGAGTTTTGATATATTTCTCTATGTTGAAACTAGTGAATAAGATTAAGGATGGACGTTGGTTATAAATATTTCTTTATTTTCTTGTAGGGATTAATCATTTTATGAGAGAGACTGTGAAGAATTGTAAAAGAGATGGATTTGTTCAGACCATTTCGGGAAGGCGTAGATATTTACCAGGAATCAAGGACAACAACCCTTACCATAAAGCTCATGTATGTTGAAATTTATCTGGATTTTTAACTTAATATTTTAATGACCTGTACTTTTTCAACAAAGACTGAACACTGCTAATGTCTCTTTTAGAGATCACTAGTGTATTAATTGGGTTTTCTGTGACAGTGCATGCCAATATTTGCTGAACATAGTTTTTAGGAGAATAATATAAATTTGGGTTCACTTAATAATACTTCAATAAAAGGTGTTCTCTTTTAGTAAGATGATTATTTTTTAGCTTTGGTAATTAGTTATAAATCAACTTTAATTCTTAGATGTGCCAGTTGTTCTTTGTTGGAGATATACCACAGTATACTAATTTGTTACATCACACCAGATTGGCAGTGTCTTCAGTGATTAGCCAATCACTGAATTGTGTTATGTTTTGGTTCATTCCATTTGCTTATTTATTTTTAAAACACTGGCTCATCAGAGGTTACTAGGATACCTCAAATATTAAACAAGGCTATTTTCAATGTCATTCAAAAGATTTATTGATGGCATTTGCTCAAATTATGATTAAAATCTCTTTATGAAATCATTGGGATCCATAAAAATATTCTGTGTATTTGAGCATTTAAGCTTCTGTTATAGTTCAAACCTTCCTACTTTGACTGGTTGTATTTTGCCCTTACCCTGTCCCTTCATGTGTCAATGCTCACTGCATGTTCTATGTAATGAAAATGCCAGCCCTCAATTGCTAACCCTGTCTTGAGCTAGAATTGCTCAGAGCAATAATACTCTTAGGGACAATGGAGGAATAGCTGGGTATTTTGTTGCTTCTTAACCCTCTAGCTTCCTGTATGTCCATATACAGACATCAGACATCTATCAGACTTTTACCATATCTCCAAGTGAAGTAGGCACTGTAGTTGATGCACTAAGAAAGTAAGTTTTAAAATGTACCATAAGAGAGCAAACTAAAAACATAAAAATAACATGTATACTCGGTTATTTATACTTGAGGAGGTCGGACTTGAACAGATTCTTTTTTTTCCTTAAGTTTTACTAAAGTATAGTTAATCTTCAAGGCTGCGATAATTTTTGCTGTTCAACAAAGTGACCCAGTCCTACATATAAACATATATCCACTCTCTCTGATTCTCCTCCCATGTAGATTATCACCGAATACTGGGCAGAGTTTTCTGTGCCATACGGCAAGTCCCCGTGAACAGATGCTTGAAGACTATTTAAAGTTCAGATTGTTAGACATGAGAAAAAGACAGTCACAAGTGAATAGAGTTTGAGTAAGGACTGGCTAAACGCCAGTCTGATAGTACTATAAAGTTATCCCCTAGGAGTAGATAATTTTCTACTGGTCAGATGGAATCAGCTAGTGGATGGCTTTTAATGGCAGGCTGGGAAATCTGGGTTTGATATAATAGGGATTGATTATGTTTGGATTTACATAATGAAAAATGGAGGATAGAGTAATTAATGTTAATGAAATATATACTTTTAAAAAACTAATATTTTTGTAGTTAAAAATGTGAGAGTAAGACTTTTTCATACCACATCCTTAGGAGTCAAATTCTAACTGATTCTTTATGTTGTTGCTGAGAAAAAAGAAAAAAATCCAACCCTCTGAATCAGGAATAGAGTAAATATAATCAGATTTATTTTTGGTTTTTGTTTAGTTTTACTTCTAATTTCAACTTTTACTGTTTTGAAAATATACATAGAGAAAGCAGAAGAAACAAATATAAATTTCAATAAAATGTCTTAGAGCTACACCTATGTAACTACCACCCAAGCCAAAAAATAGAATATTGTCAACACTCCCAGAGCTTCCCTCATGTTTTTTCCTAATCACCCACTGCCTTCCCAGAAATAACCACTATAACTATAAACCTGTGGGATTTTTTTTATGTGTTTTAGACCTCTGTATACATCATATGTGTGTATTCTTCTGTGTTTAGCTTTGGATTCACTCAAAATTACATAGGCAAGTTTGGTTTTCTGTCTAGGGGATCTGTCCATTGATGTGAGTAGGGTATTAAAGTCTCCTACTATGATTGTATTCCCATCAATTTCTCCCTTTATGTCTGTTAATATTTGTTGTATGTATCTGGGTGCTCCTGTATTTGGGGCATATATGTTGACGATAGAAATATCTTCTTCTTGAATGGATCCCTTAAACATTAAATAGTGTCCTTCTGACTGTTTAGATGTATTCTTTTGTGAAGCATCTGTTTAAGTCTTAAGTTTTTGTTTTTGAGTTGGTTTGTCTTTTGATGTATGAGAGTCCTTTATATATTCCAGATATGAGTCCTTTGCTTACATGGATTTATCATTCTTTTGTATTACTGCAGTGCTTTCCTTAGTCTAAGAAAGCTTTTCTACCCCAATGTCAAGAACATATTCTCTAGAAGTTTTTAGTTTTGACTTTTACGTTTATATTTACAATCAACTTAGGATTCATGTTTATACTTTTCGAGAAATTCAGGGTTAAGATCCCCATCCCTTATCCCCATGTATATACAATTGTCCAAACTGTTTCTTGAAAAGACTAAACTTTCCCCACCACTGCTTTGCCCCAAATTAAATTTAAAAATATAGATGTATCTATTTGTGGACACATTGTTTTGGCCTCTTGTATTTGCTCATACTTTAAGCAGTGGCATACTGCCCTAGTTATGCAGCTACTTTATAAGATGTTTTGATATATGGTAAAGTAAGTTTTCTCAATTTGTGTTTTTCCCTCCAAGAATATTTGCCTATTTTTGGTTCTCTGCATTTCCACATAAATTATAGAAGGAGCTTGTGCATTTCCACACAAAATCTTGTTGGGATTTTATAATTGCAGTTACCTTGAGTTCATAGATCAATATGTGATTAATGGGCATATTTATAAATATGTTATGTATGTCTATTTGTTTAGGTCGTTGGGTTTTGTTTTTTGGTTTTTGTCTGTTTTTAGGGCCGTACCTGTGGCATAAGGAAGTTCCCAGGGTAGGGGTCCAATTGCAGCTGCAGCTGCCAGCCTATGCCACAGCCACTGCAATGCCAGATCTGAGCCAAGCCTGTGACTTAAACTGCAGCTCACAGCAATGCCAGATTCTTTAACCCACTGAGTGAGGCCAGGGATGGAACCCACATCCTCATGGATATTAGTTGGGTTTGTTTCTGCTGAGCCACAGTGGGAACTCCAAGAAGCTTTATTTATTTATTTATTTATTTTTGGCTTTTTTGCTATTTCTTGGGCTGCTGCCGTGGCATATGGAGGTTCCCAGGCTAGGGGTCTAATCGGAGCTGTAGCCGCAGGCCTACACCAGAGCCACAGCAACGCGGGATCCGAGCCGCGTCTGCAACCTACCACCACAGCTCACGGCAACGCCGGATCGTTAACCCACTGAGCAAGGGCAGGGACCGAACCCGCAAACCTCATGGTTCCTAGTCAGATTCGTTAACCACTGCGCCACGACAGGAACTGCCCTTGAAGCTTTATTTTTAATGCATGTCATAGTTTGGCTCTGGGTTGACTATGGCTCTGCTCCATATTTTCTCATGCTGAAATTCAGAATGAAGAAGAGTCCCTATCTGGTATAAGCCCTTTTTTGTGACAGTGTTAGATAGCTTTTAAAACTCCTTAGATGGGAATTCCTGTTGTGGCTTAGTGGTTAACGAATCTGACTAGCATCCATGAAGATGCAGGTTCAATCCCTGGCCTCACTTAGTGGGTTAAAGATCTGGCATTGACGTGAGCTGTGGTGTAGGTTGCAGACTCGGATTAGATCCTGCATTACTGTGGCTGTGGTGTAGGCTGGAAGCTACAGCTCCAATTTGACCCCTATCCTGGGAACCTCAAAAAAACCTTTCTTAGATATGTATGTCAACTCACATTTCATTGGCCAAAACAAGTTAAAGCCATTCTTTGATAATGAAAAACAGTTTGAATTATATGGTAATGGATGGGCACTATGGAAATTCATAGGGAAAGGCTGCAAGTAATAGTAATAATACCATAATCCATTACACAAAGGCATATAATTTGAGAAGGGAAGAGGCCAGTATAACTTTGAAATTCCCTCTTTGAACAATGACAGCTGAGTGAGTTTAGAACTGTTTTACTAGCATTTGACAGAACAACAGTTAGTTAAAAAAAAAAAAAAAGTATTTCTTTAACAGGTATTTTATATACTGAGAGCTGGCTGTAGCCCAGATGACAAGGAACCAGATAACTCCTCTCAAGTTACATAGGTCCCTCCTTCCCATATTCTGAGCCCTTTTGGGACAATAGGAGGGATATTCACAGTATTTTACACCTTGGATATTAACCCGGATCTCTATTCTTTCTGCCCCAAGATGATCACTTTTAGCATCTATGGTTGCCTATCAAGAAGTTCATGGCAGCAATAGTCTTAGGGAAGTTCTAATTTAATCCTTAGGGGTCTAGGACCTACATTTTCACTAGCAGTTAATGATTAGTCCCAACAACTCATAAAAAGCTCTGATACATACCTGAGGGCTCCCTACCTGCTGGAGCCAAACTCTACAGAGGACTAAGAGGCCACTGATATGGGGGATGTACTTGAAACCTTCCAACCCATGTCACAAAGAATGATAATCTAATTAAATCTATTTAAGATTAAGAGGAATTGTATTTTGAGGAATAGATCCTTTGAGTTTAGAACATTGATAATATATTTTTAAGAATAATTAATTTTGAGCTACTAAATTCATTTTAAGTTTAATGTAGTTTGGGGTTCGTAACTAAATATTGAAAGTTTCGGAACTGAAGCAATTTGACTTTCTTCTCTTTAGTCTATCCTCATGTGAACAACAACCCAGAATCTAGAGCCCTGGATCATTCTACTTATTATTCTTAAGATGCAGCCTAATATTTGATGTCCTGGATCACATGTCAGTTCAGATTTCCAGTCTGGCTGCAGATGTGAGCACTAATCTGTGGACACTAAAAGCAGGTATGGAACCGTGTTGGCATATCTAATGCAGCACCTGTTATTATTGTTTTTCATAGGCTGAACGTCAGGCTATCAATACAACAGTTCAAGGTTCGGCGGCTGATATCGTCAAAATAGCCACAGTTAATATTCAGAAGCAATTAGAGACCTTCCACTCAACCTTCAAGTCTCATGGTCATCGGGAGGGTATGCTCCAAAGTGACAGAGCAGGTTTGTTTATAAATGAGGTTCTCACTGTAAGGTGGTGAGATTAATTACATATGAAGAGAAAGTGGAAAATGTTTTATATAGTATTTCTCAGTGGTTCTCAAACATTTTGGACTTATGTTGTCTTTATGTTCTAGACTTATTAAGGACCCCAAAGAGTTTTTGTTTATGTGAGTTATATCTACTGATAATTATCATGTAAGAAATTAAAACAGGGAATTTTTTAAGACACTTATTAACATTTACATATGAAAATAATAAACCTACCACCTATTAATGTAAGTAACATTTTTATGAAAATAACTACATTTTTTTCAGAACAAAGAAAATTCATGATGAGTGGCTTTATTTCACTTTTCCAAAAATCTCTTTAATGTCTGGCTTAAGAAAAGACAGTTGGGTTTTCTTATCTGCTTCTACAGTTTGTTGCAGTATCACCTCTGTTCTCTCTGGAAAACCCTCTGTACAGTGTAGGATGATCAGTGTCCCAGTTTGTGTGTCCCAGGATGTTGGACTTTCAATGCTAAAGCCAGGATACTTGGCCACCAGCTTCTTGTTCTCTTGTGAGAGGAGACTGAAAATGGAAAATAACTACTGGGTGTGGGTTTCTTTTTCTTTCCTTTTTTTTTTTTTGGGTCTTTTTAGGGCCACACCCTCGGCATGTGGAAGTTCCCAGGCTGGGGGTTGAATGGGAGATGCAGCTGTAGGCCCACACCACAGCCACAGCAACTTGAGATTCAAGCTGCATTTGAGACCTGCACCACAGCTCATGGAAATTCCAGATCCTTAACCCTCTGAGCCAGGCCAGGGCTTGTCCTCATGGATGCTAGTCGTTCGTTAACCACTGGACAGGAACTCCCCTACTGGGTGTTATTATGAAAATAATTTGACTTTGCAGTTGCTTTGAAAGGATCTCAGAGATCCTCTTTGGTCCTTAGACCACACCTTAAGAACATACTGATTTTTCTGTTCATGACCTTTCATGAACACATGCACACATATGTTCTTATATTCGTAGAAAGAGAATGGTGAAAATTATTTGGGGAATAACATTGTATTATGTACTTTGGAGGATTTAGAAGTAAATGTTATCAATCTATGTTTGAATTTTAAATCTACTGATGAAAAGAAGATATGATACTCGACTCTGAAATATTTATATAACTTTACAGCACCATGATTCAGTGTCAAAATGAAGAAATAGATAGTATCACTCTGTAGATTGAGTGGAAGACAATGTGGACATGTAACTTCATTGTGTCATGCTGAGTTAAAGGCAGTGGTAGGTCAGTGGGGTCAAAGGGAGCTGAGCCTGAGAAAGCAGACCATACAGGGAACAGGAGGAGCATGGCCTCCTGGGTCAGAAGCCAAGTTGCCAAGGGAAATCAAGAAGAAAAAGGTGTGGTGATCAGAAAGCAGAAGAGCTAGAACATCCAGACAGCCAGTGACGTAAGATGAGTGGGGCCCAATGGACAGATCAGATTTTAGCCAACTGGCAAACAGATGCACAGCCTTTGCAGCCCTGGTATGGAAGTGACTTGCCATGCCTCGTCACCCTTGTTCTCTTACCCTGTGAAACCCACCTCTTAGGAAACTTGGGCTGCAGGTAGTAACAGCTAAAGAACTCTTTCTGAGGGAAGCAGTGGATATTGAGGGAGATAGTATCTGTGCTGTCCTGAAGAATAAGTAGGAAATCTGGATGGGAGAGAAGGACTGCTCTAAGATACAGGAGCATTTTTAACCATTTTTGGATGCATGGATTCTTTGGAGAATCTACTGAAATGTGTAGATCATCTCCACAGAAAAATGTGTACACATAGGCCCTTACATATATCTTTAAGGGATTCATATACTCTCTGAGGTCCACATTTGGACCCTAGATTTAGAAATGTTTGTCTAGAGTGTATGGTCCAACTGGGGAATCACCAGTTTTACCATGATGACACTTCTGGCCAGAAAAAAAACATCAGAGCATGTCAGTCTTATAAAACACTGCCTGAAGACAATAGCAGTTGCCTTTTCTGGAGCATAAATCAGGCCCCCTACTATTCTGGTGTTTTTTTACTCAGAAAAGTTGGTAGTGGTGACTCCATGGAAAGAGATGTTGGTTGTTTATGAGCAGTAACTTAGACTAGAATTTGGAGCAGAGTTCTTCAAATTTCATTTACTGACTTCTTTGTCAGACTTGTCAGCTTCCTCTGAGAGGAAGTTGATGAGGATCTAAGTTTACCTGATAGGTGGGCTAGGTAGCAACCAGCAAGTAGTTATTTTCTTCATAGTTCTAAATTTTATGTTTTAATCTTTTAATTAAAATTTCCCAGAATTTCTCAAAATCTCTCTTGAAAAAATTTTTTCCTATGATACAGTGACATGCTGATCAGTTTTATTACTTTTTTCATGATGTAGGATTCTTACCAAAGAGAAAATTGCAAGGAATGTTTTGCCCAATCAGAGGAGCCTTCTTCATCCTTCAACTCCATGATGAACTCTTATATGAAGTGGCAGAAGAGGATGTTGTTCAGGTATTTTTGCTGTGTTTATGTCCATTCTATAGACAGCTAAGACACTGTAGGTCAGGCTAAGATGCATAAGATTTCTGGAATCCTTCCCTAGCCCCAGGATTGCTATAAAAAACTTGTATCTTTAAAGGGAAAGAAAGAGCTAAGAGTGCTCAGATTTTTTTTTTCTTTGCTTTTTACGGCCGCATCTGCGGCATATGAAAGTTCCGAGCTGCATCTTCGACCTACAGCACAGCTCATGGCAACGTCAGATACTTAACCCTTCACCAAGCAAGGCCTGGGGTCGATCCTGCATCCTCATGGATACTGAGCCACAGTGGGAGCTCCCTAAGAGTGATCAACTTTAAACTTATTTTATTTATTTATTTATTTATTTATTTACTTATGTGTCTTTTTGCCTTTTTTAGGGCCGCTCCCACAGCATATGGAGATTCCCAGGCTAGGGGTCGAATCGGAGCCGTAGCCACTGGCCTACTCCAGAGCCACAGCAACGCGGGATCCGAGCCGTGTCTGTGACCTACACCACAGCTCACAGCAACGCTGGATCCTTAACCCACTGAGCAAGGCCAGGGATCGAACCCACAACCTCATGGTTCCTAGTCAGATTCATTAACCACCGTGCCACGACGGGAACTCCTAAACTCATTTTAAAAGAAAATCCTGATGTAGGGATATTTTTTTCCCAGGAGAAGTTAGATGAGAATTTGTGTCGTTGCCCTGAGGATATCAGAGCTCTGACCATTCTAGTGAACCTAGCAGAGCTCCTGCTTGTCACTGCAGACTAGTGCGGGATGGCTGGCTCTTTTCAGATTTTGAGTTTTAAGCACTATACAGTGAAGAGCTCCAGTCTGGCTTATCACCTCATTGGGTGGGCTGGGAAACATTCTTTGATTGGGCAGTGTTTGTTAACTTTTTTTTTTTTTTTAATAGGTAGCTCAGATCGTCAAGAATGAAATGGAAAGTGCCGTAAAACTCTCTGTGCACCTGAAAGTGAAAGTGAAGATAGGTGCCAGCTGGGGGGATTTGAAGGACTTTGATGTGTGATGTAGGGAAGACTGGTGTAGGTACAATCTCAGGGAAAGACTAGAGATTATCCTTTCACCTACTCCATGAAAACAGAAACCCTCAAGTCTGGATGAGCTTAGGATAGTAATTTTATAGTGAGAGTTTCAAAATGTACATCAGAGTTTATTCTCTGTAGTGTAAAAACATTTTTGAGATGAAATACCAAGTCAAATGATTAGATGCACTCTCAGAGTATCTATGACATATTGCCTTTTATTGTTTAATGGCTCTAAACAGGTTCAGAACACATGCTTGAAATATGCACTTAGCACTTTGAGTCTTCATCTGTCAGGGTTGAGCATGAAGGAAATGAAATGGCTGCCTCAGGGGCATTTTCATCCCAACAGGATTCACACAGTTGTGATACAGACCCCAACAGGAGCCAGAGACAAATGAGGATTTATTTTCACATAAACCACCAGGGTTAGGCATTGTCTGTAATTTTTATCCAGTGTCATCATAAGACTACAAAAGTAGTCTTTTTAAATAGCAATGACTAGTAAATTAAGAATTCCATTAAGTGGTAAGACTTGGTATGGATGTTCTAGGAGTGGATTTTCATGAAATGCTCTTTCTCTTCCTTTCCCTCCTGCAGTTCATGCAATGAATGCATTTCTAATACTTGGTATTATAAAACAAGGTACACCTTTTTCAAAAGGTATTCTGATCTGTAAGACCAGATGTTTACTTTGCAGTTTAATACAATACTGCCAGAGAAGGAAAATACCCCCTCATCAGTCCCTCAGTGCCTCTTTCTCTTTGGCATGGTGAGAATACTCATGCTGAAAGATTGTACTTTACAATCCCAGTCACAGGTGAATAACTGACCTTTTGCTGTTTTAATAAAATGAATTTTTGAGAAACGTTATGCCAGTGGTTCAGTTTTTAAAACTGTGTTTGGTCTATGCATATCAGAAGCCTGTGTCCCTGTATACTTACTTTGTAATTTGCTCAACAGTGTCTGTGCACATAGGAAGTGTTTATTATATTCTTAATCAGTTATCAGAAGAGCTCTTTTATGTTTATTCATCAGAATTTTAAAAGACATTTGCTTTATAAACAAAGTGTAATACATCATTAGTAGCTGGATATTAGTACACAAGGTACTCAGACATTTTGGGAGGGGCAGACGTAAGAGGAAGTAATATCATTAGTTCTTGAGTTTTTCCCATAGTCACCTGTACCAGGTTTCTCAGAAAAGCTAGTGCTGATACTATTCTGGTGGCCTTGAGAATCCAGCACAAGAGAAACCTCAGTCTATTTGAGTGTTCTCCAAATATGAGTGCAGATGTATAGGTCACTTACACCTCATGGCTCTGCATGTGTGGTTACGTGCATTTTCTCATCCTTTTGGACCTATCAGCTGGACTTAAAACAGGCACTTCTTGCTTTGCATGATTCAGTTATGCACAAATTCCAGTTACCACGGTTTACTTAAATAACACCAGTGCCCCACAACACAATGCACATTTCAGTTACCATGGTATATTAACTGAGTAATTGCATGAAGTTCAAACTTTACTGGCAAGCTCTTCAGTCCATAGATCACTATGTTAGTAACAGATGCACATTGTGGTAGTCAGAATACAATTCCCTTCCCCAGATGTTCACATGCTAATCCCCCAAACCTGTGAACATATATATCACGTGGCAAAAAGGAACATCCCTGATGTGATTAAGTTAGAGATCTTGAGATGGGAAAATTATCTGGGTGTTTCCAGTATGAACACAGGGTCTTTATGAGAGGAAGGCAGATGGTCAGAGTCAGAGGAGGGAATGTGATGAGGGAAACAGTGAGATTGAGATTTGAAGATGCTGCCCTGCTCTCTCCAAAGATACAAGGAGGGCCCATGAGCCAAGGAATGCAGAGAGCCTCTAAGAGGTGGAACACGCAAGGGAATGCACAGCTTCCAGAAGGGACAAAGCCCTGCCAGCACTTGATTTGAGCCCACTAAAATCATATTAGACTTCTGACCTCCAGAACTGTAAGATAATACTGTGTGTGTGTGTGTGTGTGTCTGTGTGTTTAACTTAATTTTTTTGTAGTATAGTTAACTCACAGTGTACTAGTGTTAGGTGTACAGCAAAGTGAATCAGTCATACATATAAATATATCCATTCTTTTTTTCCATATAGGTTATTACAAACTATTGAGTAAATTTTCCTGTGCTATGCAATAGGTTCTTATTAATCATCTGTTTTATACAGTAATGGGTGTATGTTATTCCCACCGTCTCAATTCTTCCCTCCCCCCAGTGGTTTCACCTATGGTACCCATAAGATTGGTTTTGAAATCCGGGAGTTTGTTTCTGTCTTATAAATAAGTTCTTTTGTATCATTTTTATTAGATTCCACATATAAGTGATATCATATGATAATTGTCCTAATAATTTGTTCATTTTTCAGTTTTGTCAAGATATAATTGACATACAGCACTGTATAAATTTAAGCTGTACAACTATCGACTTGATTTACATATATTGTGAAATAACTTCCACAGTAAGTTTAGTTAGCATCCATCGTCTTATTTCCGATACCAAAAAAAAAAAGAAAAACAAAAAGTTTTTTTCCTTGTGATGACAACTTTTAGGATTTACTCTTTTAGAAAATTTCAAATATACAGTCCAGTAGTGTTAACTATAGTCATTATGCTGTACATTACTTCCCTATTTTCTATGTATAAAATCCTGTGATCTACAGATAGAGACAGTTTTACGTCTTCCTTTCCAAGTTGGATGCTTTTGCTTTCTTTTTCCTGCCTGAATTCCAGTACTAGGACTTCCAGTACTACTTCAACAGGAGTGGTTGAGAGTGGGCACCCTTGTCTTATTCCAAATCTTGGAGGGAAAGCTTTCAGTCTTTCACCCTTGAGTCTGGGGTTAGCTGTGGGCTTGTTGTATATGGCCTTTATTATGTTGAGGAACATGCCTTCTATACCTAATTTATGAAGTTTTTTATTATGAACAGATGTTGAATTTTGTCAAATGCTCTTTGTGCATCTCTTGAGATAACCTTATGATTTTTATTCTTCATAGTGTTAATGTGGTGTATCATATGTATTGATTTGCATATGTTGAATCATTCTTTTATTCTAGGCATGAATCCCAGTTGATCATGGGGTATAATCATTTTAAGGTGCTTGGAATTGAGTCTGCTAGTATTTTGTTGATTTTGTTTTTTTTTTTTTTTAGAGCCACACCCACAGCATATGGAGGTTCCCAGGCTAGGGGTCAAATGGGAGCTGTAGCTGCTGGCCTATACCATAGCCACAGCAAGTTGGAATCTGAGCCACCTCTGACACCTACATTACAGCTCACGGCAATGCAAGATCCTTAACCCACTGAGCAAGGCCAGGGATCGAACCTGTGTCCTTGTGGATAGTAGTCAGAATTGTTGCTGCTGCACCACCATAGGAACTAAATGTTGAGGATTTTTGTATCTATATTTATCATTGATATTGGCCTAAATTTTCTTGTCTGGTATTTTTTTTTTTTTCTTTTTAGGGCCAAACCTGCAGCAAATGGAAGTTCCCAGGCTAGGGATCAAATCGGAGCTACAACTGCCAGCCTACACCACAGCCATAGCAACATAGGATCCAAGCCCGTGTCTGTGACCTACACTGCATTTCATGGCAATGCTGGATCCTTAACCCACTGAGCAAGTCCAGGGGTCAAACCCTCATCTTTGTGGATACTAGTTGGGTTCATAATCTGCTGAGCCACAGTGGGAATTCCCTTATAATGTTCTTTTGTAGTTTTGCTATCATGGTAATGCTGACCTCATAAAATGAGTTTAGGAATGTTCCCTTCTCTGTGATTTTTTGGAAGACTTTGAGAAGCCTTGGCATTCATTTTTCTCTAAATGTTGGTAAAATTCACTGATGAAGCCATCTGGTCTTAGGCTTTTGTTGGGAGGTTTTTTTAATTATTATTATTACTGAGTCAGTATCCTTACTAGTAGTTGCTCTGTCCAGATTTTCTCTTTTCATTATTCAGTCTTGGTAGATTGTATATTTCTAATAATTTTTCCATTTCTCCTGGGTTGTCCAGTTCTTTGGAATATAGTTATTCATAGTAGCCTCTTAAGATAATTTGTATTTCTGTGGTTATCAGTTGTAATGTCTTTTCTTTCATTTATAGTTTTGTTGATTTGGGCCCTCTATCTTTTTTCTTGCCTAGTGTAGCTAAAGATTTGGCCATGCCCATTGCATGTGGACATTTCCAGGCCAGGGACTGAATCCAAGCCACAGCGACAGCCTGTGGGAATGCTGCATCCACTGCAGGAATGCTGGATCTTTCACCTGCTGTGCTGCAGGGGAATTTCCTTTATCTATTTATCTATCTATCTATCTATCTATCTATCTATCTATCTATCTATCTATCTATCTATCTATCAGTTTTTAGGGCTGCATATGAGGCATATGGAAGTACCTAGGCTAGGGGTCAAATCTGAGCTATAACTGCCTGCCTACACCACAGCCATGGCAACATGGGATCTGAGCTGCGTCTGTGACCTACACCACATCTCAGAGCAAGGCTGGATCCTTAACCCACTGTGCAAGGCCAGGGATCAAACCTGCATCCTCAAGGATTCTAGTTGGATTCAAACCCGCTGAGCCACAACAGCAACTCCTATCTTTTTAAAGAACCAATTCTTAGTTTATTTAACCTTTTTAATTGTTTTCCTGCTATTTTATTTATTTCTGCTCTAGTCTTTATTATTTACTTCCTTCTTCTAAATTTGGGCTTAGTTTGCTCTTCTTTTTCTAATTTCTTGAGAGTTAGGTTGACTGATATCTTTTCTTAATTAAAAAATACTTTATTGCTAAAAATGCTATCATCTGAGCTTTCAGAAAATTGTAATCTTTCAATAGATTACAATCAGTAGATTACAGATCACCATAACAAACGTAATCATAATGAAATAATTAGAAATGTCCCAACATTGCCAGAATGTGATATAGAGACACTAAGTGAGAAAATGCATTGATAGATTTGCTTGATACATGGTTGCCACAAACCTTCAATATGTAGAATACACAATATTGGCATTTCTTTCTTGTTTCTTAATATAGGCATTTATTGCTATCAGCTTCCCTGTTAGAACTGCTTTTAATACATCCCATAAATTTTGGTATATTGTGCTTCCATTTTCATTTGTCTCAAGATACTCTGTTATTTCCCTTTTACTTTCTTCTTTGAGCCATTGATTGTTCAGGAGAGTGTTTAATTTCCCTGTATTTGTGAGTTTTCCAGTTTTTCTCCTGTTACTAATTTCTAGTTTCATACCATTGTGGTCATAGAAGATACTTGGTATGATTTCAGTCTTCTTGAATTTGCTAAGACTTGTTTTGTGGCCTAACCTATGGTCTATCTTAGAAAATGTTCCATTTGTGCTTTCAGAGAATGTGTATTCTGCTATTGTTAGTTAGAAATTTCTCTATATGTCCATTTGATGTATAGTGTTGTTCAAATCTATTATTTCCCTTAGTGATTCTCTTTCTGGATGATATATCCATTGTGGAGAGTGCGGTTAATGTCCCCAACTATATATGTAATTTTTCCTTTCAGTTCTGTTAGTTTCTGCTTTACACATATAGGTGATGTTGGAGGCATAAATATTTATAATTGTTATAGCCTCTGGATAGATTGAGTTCTTTATCATTAATGATTTTTTTGTCTCTTTTTATCTTTTTTTTTTTTTTTTTTTTTTTTTAAGGGCTGCATGTGCAGTATATGGACGTTCCCAGGCTAGGGATCAAATTGGAGCTGGTGCTGCCAGCCCATGCCACAGCCACAGCAATGCAGGATCCAAGCCTTGTCTGCAACCTACACCACAAATCATGGCAATGCTGGATCCATAACGTACTGAGCAAGGCCAGGGATTGAACCCACATCCTCACTGATACAAGTTGGGTTCATTACAACTGAGTCACAACAGGAACTCCCTCTTTTTATTATTTTTACTTTAAAGCCCATTTTGTCTGATATAAGTATAGCCACTCCCTGCTTTTTTGGAGGGGGGTGGTATTTGTCATTCACTTGACATAGCTTTTTCTGTCCCTTTACCCTTAGTCTATGTGTGTCTTTAAGGTTAAAATGAGTGTCACATCACTGGATCTTTGTGTGTTTTTGTTTTCGTTTTTTTGTTTGTTTGTTTGTTTGTTGTCTTTTTAGGGCCACATTCATGCCATACGAAGGTTCCCAGGCTAGGGGTCAAATCAGAGCTGTATCTGCTGGCCTATGCTGCAGCCATAGCCATGTGGGAATCCAAGCCACATCTGTGACCTACACCACAGCTCATGACAACACTGATCCTTAACCCACTGAGCAAGGCCAGGAATTGAACCTGCATCCTCATGGATGCTAATCAGATTTGATTCTACTGAGCCATGATAGGAACTCCTTGTTGTTGTTGTTGTTGTTGTTTTAAATCCATTCAGCCATTCTATATCTTTTTATTGGGTAATTTAACCCATTTACATTAAAGTAATTGTTTCACCTGGAAGCTTTCTAGTCAGGCAGGATGGGAGCTACACTGAATAGTTAGTGTTGCTATGCTTCTGGTCTCCTGCCTGGATGGGGAGGTGGTAGGGGGAAGGGGAACAGGATAGGTACGACCAGCCTCCAGAGCTGGAAAGAGTCTTTATTTGAGGTTCCACTTCATGCAGACTTGCACCTTGTTGAGTCCCCTGGTCAGACTGTGCCCCTGTCTTGGCTTTGTAGATGAGCAGAGTCACTAGTTGGGACTACTACTTGGGCATTGTAGGTAGGAGCTGGGTCTGCCAAGATCTGAGTGCTGGTTGTTGCAATCCCCTCCCACCTTCATCATAATCTGATTCCCAGAGGTCAAGCCCTGAAGATTCCCCTTATCCCCATGAAGCAAGGCCTGAGTGGGACCCATAATACTGGGAAAGCTGGATGTCCACGGGGATGTCTTTTCCCACTGGAGGAACCATAAGTCCAGGGGATACCCATGACGTGCTGGCCTCAGAAGAAATGCAGTTAGTGTGTAGTGGCTCTTATCCTTCTAATACAGTCCTTCTCAGTCTCTGCAATGCAGGGGATGCTCTGGTCTCATCCCCATGTTCTAGGATTTTCTCAGTGGTGTCTTGTCCATGAATAGTTGTTAGTTGTTCTTGTGAGAAGGAGTGAAGCTTGGAACAACCTATGTCACTATCTTGGTGATATCACTCCTCAGTTTGTGTTGTTTTAAGCCATGAAGTTTGTAGTAATTTGTTACAACAGCAATAAGAAACTACACATCATGATGAGTTATCACGTACATCACTTCTTTAAGTCTGTCCATGACTAATCACTACACATCTGTCATTCAATAAAGTGAATAGCAGTGTTGACTCTTGGTATACCAGTGTGGAATATGTGTAACATTTTATAAAAATGGGTAATAAGAAGAGGAAATTGGGTAATTATGATGCAGGCATACCAGAGAAATGAAAAATGACAACACAATAAGAAATTCAAATCAGACATAGAGTCAAAGAAGAAATTGTTAACTGTGGAAAAACTGACACTATGCCGTTTGAGATACTATAGGTGTGTAACTTGAAAAACCTAGTGAAGGCAAAATTATAAACATATATAAAAGAAATGGTTGTGACAAAAAGGATGAAGATGATCTATAGGAAGTGATGCCAGCAAAATCTTTATTATTTGTTAACCTACAAATTTACTATAATTCCAGTCAAAGTCTCAACAGGATATTTTTTTTTTTTGAGACAGGTAATATCCTAAAATTCACCTAGAGAAAAAAACTCAATACCTACTAAACTAAAAAAGATAAATATTAGGACATATTTAAAAAGATTATAATAATTCAATTGTTTGATAAGTTCACAGAAGAAGATAAATAGGTTACTTGGGCAGACTAAATAATTTAGAAAATAGACTTATCTGTGTCTGGGAAATGATTTAAATGTCATTTCAAAGTAGAGGTGAAAGGACAAGTCATGCAAAAAATACGGGTGTAGTGATATGTTTCCTATTTTTAAAAATATTAAGACTTTGGATGCGTTAAAAGCCTAAATAAAACTACAAAGTCTAAGAAGGTATAAAAGAAAGCGTATTTTATAGACTCAAAGGCCTTTATAACAAAGTTCAAAACTCATAAAGCTAAAAATGATAAAATGTGACATTAAAAGAAACAATATTCAATATGAAAAAGCGATGACATCAAGATACTGAGCAGCCTAACCTAGGGGAAGGGCATAGATAACCCCAAAGGGAAGCATATTCTCCATGAGGCTGAGTTAGCAAGTAAGACCACAGGGTCCTGCCCAAATAAGAGAGCAAGGTGCACATTTACTGATTGAACTTTACACAAATCCAGTGGAAGGTGCTCAAGCGTCTAGAACAGAGCCGCCACTGTTATAGAGGGGTTTACAGAGGACTCAGAGTTGAAGCATAAGGACCAGCATGTAGTCATGAGGTCTTACCATGAGGGTTGTATAAGCCTTCGTCTAAACCCAGAAGCCAGTTGCTTTAGGACTTCTCAAAGATAGGGAAAAATCAGTTTCAAAAAATAAATAACTACACTAATTTCCAGTGTTACACTAAAAATCAGTAATAGACAAATCACCTGTAATAGAGTTTGACTCCATCTCTTGATGTTTGCTGACAAGGAGACTCACTGTCTCTGCCCCACATCTGGGTGAACTGAGAAGAAAGCCTGAGCTCACCAGTTTCCATACAACTCCCTCCCTGCAAACCCTGGCCCCACCCCCAACCACCATAAAAACCCCGAGCCAGTCTTTTTGCCTGTTCTCTCAAGCGATTTTGGACCCTCCTCTCCCCAGAAAGCCTGTTTATGTGATTAGTGTATCTTTTATGTGTCATTTTAGGGGGTGTGTGTGTGAGTGTCTTATCATTCTCAGTATCCAAACTAAATTTTAAGTAGAGTCTAGTCTCCTTCTATACAGTTGCCACCACAGAGGTGTTCATAGAAAATAGTGAAAAATTATGAATAGACCAGTCATAGAAGAGGTGGTAAGAATGTAAACATAAAAAGGTGTTCAATTTCACTAATCAGAAAAATTACAATAAAAACAGCAAGATACCACTTTTTCAATTGTAAAAAAATAAAAAGATTAATATTGAGAATGGGTGAGGATTTAGGGTGACATTAGTCCTTATATACTGATGAAAAATCATTTAATTGGCAACATCTGTTTAAGAGGTTTTAACGAGCATACCCTTTGACTCAATTCCATAATATCCTCCCTGGAGAAATACTTACGCACCAGTGTTCACTGCAGTATTTGTAATATTGAGGGATCAAAAAATATCTAAATGTTTACTAGTAGAGTAATGGTAACAAATTATGTTTTATTGACATCATGCAAGCTAAGTAAGTTAAAAAGAATGAATGATATTTGAAGTACTGACATGGAAAGGTATCTAAGATACAGTGGATGAATAAGCAAGTCAACAGCATAGAAGAATGTTTGGAAGGAAACACAACAAACTAATTGGTACAGACAAGGGTAGGAGGTGACCAAACTTTCATTTTTGTCTACTCTTTGGTGTCAGTACAAATATTCATGTATTATTTGTGTAATTAAAACACATTTTTAAAAAATTCTAAATGATGTTTTGATTGCCAAACCAGCTTAGAAAACTACTCTTTAACCCATAAGGCAGCTCTCCATTTGCTCTGAAAGGCAGAAGACAATGTTAGTGAAATGCAAGTCAACAAAATTGAAAATATTTTTATTTTTTATAATTTTATTTTGAAATAATTTCAAACCTAAATAAAATTTCAAGAATAGCATGAAGACTCCCACTCAAGTAGGAAACCACACTTAAGTTTTGTGAATTGCTCCAGTTAATGCTTTTTATAGCAAAAGAGTCCGATACCAGATCACACAACTGCACCTCTTGTCATATCTCTTTAGTCTCCTTAAATCTAGAGCATCCGTCTGTCCTCTACCTTCATGACCTTGAAAAGTTTGAATACAGAGCAGTCATTTTATAGAATGTCTCTCAGTTTGGTTTTGTCCAGTATTTCCTCATGATTAGACCCCGGTTTTGCATTTGTGGCAGAATGATCCAGAGGTGATGCTGAGTTCTTTTCATTACATGCTGTCAGATGGCACGTGATGTTCCCTTACCCATGGTGGTAACATTGATCACCTGATTAAAATGGTGTCTGCCAGGTTTCTCTAAAGTTTTATATACATGTATATATGTATGTGTGTATATATGTTATATATTATACACACAATTAACATGTATTTTTCGTGAAGCTACCTTGAGTCTATGTAAATATCTTATTTCTCCATCCCATTTTAAGCTCCTAGTTTTAGCATCCATTGGTATTTGTTGCCCATATTATTACTACAGTAGTTGCCAAAAAGTAATTCTAAAATTCCATCCACATTTATTTGTCGATATTCTGTAGTAAAGAAGAGCTTTCTTGTTTTCCTGATTAATCAGTTAAAATCAGTGTGGATTCATGAGTTCCTGTTTTATTCAATTGCTATTATTACTTTTGACACTCAAATTATCCCTAATTTGGCCTGGTGTACCCTTTTAAGCTGCTTTCTGTGTCCTTTTGACACATCCCCACGATTCTTCACATATTTTCTGGCACAAAAACATGTTCCATCCTTGAAATCAGCTCCTTCTTAAAGGAGCCACCATTTCCTTTAGCAGAGAATAGTGTTTAAAAATCAAAATCTAGGCACTAGGTATGCTCCTTACTCCCCGGGCGTTGCTCCCCATCCTCTCAGTGTTCAGAATTAGGATATGCATGTGTATGACACATGTAGTTTGTTTGTTTTGTTTTTTACATTGTGTGTGTGTGTAAAACTCATAGTTCAAATTCTAATCCTATACTACAGGGTTTGTTCTCACTTTCCCTTTTATTTGTACTTCTCCATCAGTGAGAAACCTGGCTCCTGTAGCCTCAGTTTATTTACTTAATTGTTCCGTCCCTGATCTCCTGACCCGCTAGGCTGGCTTCTACCCTGTTCCAATGCCTCCCATTACAGTAATGCCCCACTCCTGACCACCTGAGGGCTGACCCTGCTTCTCTGCCCTCCTGGGCACCGTCCCTCTCACCCTGCTCTCGTGCAGTCCCTACATGGGGTCAGCAACCTGCTCAGGTTGTTTGACTCTTGGACTGAATTGGAAGCCTGTATATTTGGATTTTTAAAGAGTTTGTCTTTATATGTGTACTTTTAATCAAAAACCATTCTTTAGGGTTGGTTGGTCCCCCCCCGCTTCTTTCCATTTTTATATAGAGCCAAACGAGGAGTAAAATGGTGTGGTAGGCAATTTTTTGGAGATAATTAGACAGCATTTGGAAGAGTAAGATTACCTGGCTAAGGTCACAATGTGGGTAAATATAAAGAAAGTGCCTGAAGGGGAATTAACCATGGAGATAAAAGCCAGAGAAGCAGGAGAGCTCAAATTTTCTGGGGGACTTTTGGAGGTGCTGGGTGAATGTGTGTTCATAATAACCAGTTGGTGGTGATATGAGGCCATTATAGCTTATTTTTTATCTGCATGGGATTAAAGTCTGAGCCTTAAAGAAATGAGGAAGTAAGGTATGAATGTTGAGTTTGTAAGTACATCTTATTCAGCTTAAATGTCTTATGGTACACTAGCACCAGATTTAATTTGTACTTCACCAAAAGTGAAATCAGTCAACATCCTCAAAAATTGTAGTCTTCCAACAAAAAGTTATATATCGCCACAATTTTATGGAAAATTTGAATGCCTAGTTCTACCTTTGTGCTGTTTTAGGTGACTAAACTCTAGTAAAATCTTTTTCCCCTCTGTTTTAGTTTAAATACATATACTATGCATTGCTCCCCCAACCACCGCCCTGCCTGTTTAAAAAAATTATAGTTTGCAAAACCATGGTTCACAGTGTTGCAAATGAGGGTCTTACCTCTGTCCATATTTAATCTTTGCAAAAATCATTAGTGGTGCATGACATCATAACATAAGAGAGCGTCTATGTACAAACATATACAATTTTATTGATATCTCTACAGGCTACAAGAATTTTAAGTATAGTCACAATTGCTGAATGCAACAGAAAAATAGTAATTTGTCATTTTCTGAAAAGATGCAAAAATTCTGAAGATGAAAGATACATCAATGATGTCATCTGTTTCTTATTTCCTAGAATAAAACATCACATAATTAAGTACTAAAAATTATAGGTTATTAGAGATTTTGATCCTGTGTACACTTGTCCATAACCACCACCTCGTTTATTTTCTGGCTTTACAGTTGAGAAGCCAGGCCAGTTCTAAAGGGGAGCAGCATGAGAGGTGAGAACTCTCCCAAGTTTCCTAGAATTGCCTTGAATAAGGTGGACTCTCCCTTTTTGAAAGTGAAAGCACTCGTTCAGGGCACTGGATGCCACATAGTGAGTTCCCCCTTTAAACACTCATCCAGTAACTAAGAAAATAAGTCCAAGTGGCCCTGGGAGCTAAGACAACAATCAAAAAGGGAGAGTTGTTCTTCCTTCTTGCTAATATCAAGTCCAATAACATACAGCTATGGCAGAACAGGTACCTGGTACCCATGTCTCCTCCAAACGAAGAATGAATAAAAATTTGGACCTGATTTATTAACTGATTGTTTTGAGAATTTCTACTATCCAACTATTGAGAATTAGTTTTCCACTTAGAGTTACATGCTGTTGAATTTCTTGTGATATTTCTTGGTGTCTTGTGTCATGTGTAAGGCAATCAAAACCTAGATGTTTGAATTGGAATAATTAATTAATGGCCAAGTCACATGGGACAAAATCACAAAAACAGAATTATTAAGAGTTAATGGGGCACTGTCTGATCAGAAATTTGTTTAGAACATTTATTTGACTTGTGGCACAGAATAAATACCAATCTGACCAACACTACATTTCCAATATCTTGCCTTCCCTGACCCCTCAGAAGTGGGGCTTAGACACCAGCCAGGGTAGACAAATGCATCTTCCTAAGCAGTGATTTTCAACCTTGGCTGGACATTGGAACCACCTTGGAGGCTTTTGAAACTACTGATGTTTGTTTCCTACTCTGAAAGATTTTATGACTGGGAATCTTAGAAGTTCCTTAGGTGATTCTTAGGTACAGCCAAAGTTGAGAATCATTTCCCTACATAAATGTATAAATAGACCATTTGTGCCTCGGTTCCTCACCAAAGATTCTTCCACTTTACTCTGGCTCTTGTGTCAAATTGGCACTTTCTCTTCTTTGCTAAGTCAGACCTGACCTATTCTTCATTTTGTACTTTCAAGGCTATGTTGTCTGCAAATACGTGCAATAAACTTCTACAGCCACACTCCCTGGAATGGTGCGATCCAAATACATGACTTACTGGCAAGTATTTCTGGCACCTGGAGCAGTGTGTCTGTGAAATAGTTACTGGTCAGAAATGGGGTTGAGGCTCCAGAGGACTGAGGTGAGGAAGCTGTGAAGGCTACCATGTTTCCTCTGATGCAAAGAGCAAGCCCTGACAGGAATGTCTGACTCCTTTTGGCATTGCCTTCTTTGAACAAAAGTGGTCAAGTTATAGCATCTTCCCATAGAGACCGGCTTTAACCACACAGATAAAACTCCTGGGTTGTCCCAATGCTCCTAAGCCAATGAGAGGACTTTTAGCTTACTCTTCTAAACTCACTTCATTGTCCCCTTCTGCCAAACATTTTAAAACCAAGTAAGTATCTCAAAGAGCTGATCTTCAACCAACCTTGGGCATAATCTTTATTTTCTTTTTTCTGTCTCAAAGCCATGGTGATCCCTTAATGAGGATAACAGACAAATGTTATCTTTAAAATGGACACATGACTCACATCAAAAGGGACTCCAACAGTAAAGTTTTT
The DNA here is from genome assembly GCF_016906955.1 of Phacochoerus africanus. NCBI lineage: Eukaryota > Metazoa > Chordata > Mammalia > Artiodactyla > Suidae > Phacochoerus > Phacochoerus africanus. The sequence goes on from NC_062544.1 coordinate 219,687,578, forward strand.
CCTTTAGATCTTTCCCTAAGATCTTTGAGAACTAGAGAACTGGATTCTGACTAATTAACTTAAGAATCATTCAAATGCTATATGAAAGATCTGAAAAACTGTCTTTATGACTGAATTATCAGAAAACATCTCAGTGAGTTCTGTCACCATCCTTCCAGGGTTAGTAAGAGAATGACCCTGATGATGATTGGGTCTCAGGGAAGTATAGAAAGCAAAGTCAATAGTACTCCTTTTGTAGGGGATTGAAATTAACGATAAACCAATCATCCTTCCCTTCATACTCCAAGGTTAATTGGTGATTTCTTGGTAGGGATTATTGCTCACATTATTAGAACCAGGAAAACAAATGTTTCTAGCTTCTCATTGATGAGTAGAATACAAAGACTCATTTTCTCCTGTGCCACTAAGAAGTGTTCATCTCTTTAGGGAGTCTTAAGGAGATAAGGTAAACTCAGAGACTGTGGTTTTCAAGCATTATCTTCTGATGCCACCTTAAGCAGATACAATGTAATTTTGATGACAGCTAAGGCTCAGAGTCATTTTCTCTCATTGTTCAAGTTACTAGAAGTATTTTTCTTATGTTCCAAATAAAGGCAAGGCATTTAAATAGTAGAGAAGAGAGATGTAAAGAATTACAGGGACTGACAGTACTCTTTTTGCAAAGATGATGACGATGATAAGATGGTGGTGGTGGTGGGGTGTGTGCATGCGCTAAGGTCAGTGCAACAGAACAGAAATGTTTAAAGAGAAAAATCACATCCACATTAGATTCATGTTATTGCTATCTCTTTGAATTATAAAAATAATTTTGATACAGTAAAACCTCATTAATTTGTATGCCACGATTCAGGAGTTTGTAGGACGAAGTTACCTTTACATTAAGAAAGGGTTTATAAAAACAACATTGAAAGACACATTTAAACTACTTTACAGAACCTGTTCTTTTCAAGCATTTCAGAAGCACTTTAGTGCCAATTCATATGCTTATTTTAAACATTTGATCTATTCATTAAAACTAGAGTTTTAAGCACTTCTGTGAAGTGCTATTTTGTCCTTTCTGGTATTTTTTCTGTATGCTTTAAAAATATTATGTAATTGTTATTTTTTATTGATTCATGTAAGCTTTCTCCAAAATAGTATTTTATTGCATAGGAACCACACATGTAATTTTGAGTATAATAATTTGTCACTGTGCAGTAGTAGTACTTAATTTTATACAAGACATATTATATATTCACACTTAAGCTGTCTTCAAATGCTGTAGAACAGTGGCTGTCAACTGCGGACAATTTTGGCAATGGTTAGAGACATTTTTGATTGTCATTACTGGAGCGAGCGGGGTGGGAGTTGGGGTTGCTATTGGCATCTAGGACAGAGGCCAGGGATGTTGCTAAACATCTACAGTGCAAAGGACAGTGCCCCCTAACAAAGAATTTTCTGTTAGTAGCGCCATTGTTAAGAAGCGCTGATGTAGAACAAGTTAAGTCAAATTTTATTGGGGCTTTACTTATAGTCATTGAATTTAATGTCACTTTGGACTGAATTTCATTGCTTCTAAAACTAATGTTTTACTCTTTTAGTTTTTTTTTTTTTTTTCAGTATAGAAATGATAAAGTAACTGATCAGAACATTGGGTCCTTGAAACTAATGGTAAAAATAGTGTACTACAATTTAGCTACCAGTGTTCTCCAAATCCTAGTCTCAGCTTTTCTTTCTTTTCTTTTCTTTTTTGGCCATGCTTGTGGGATGTGTGAGTTCCTGGGCCAGGGAGAGAACCTGCACCACAGCAGTGACCTGGGCCGCTGCAGTGACAATACCTGATCCTTAACCTGCTGTGCCACAGGGGAACTCCTTGAGTTTCTTTAATATTTTTACTATAAAATTTTATGTATCATTTTGTATTTCCAAGTCAGGCTCTGTTACCCTAAGGATGTTCTTAAGAGCCTGGGGAGATTTGTGGTGAGACTTTTTTGAGTAATCAGGGGAATTCAAAGGACTCTGAGAAATGCTATCCTGGTATACATTTTCTGATTCTACCATCTCTTCTCAAAGATTAAAATTACTCAGAACATTTAAAGGAAATGCCACTTCAAATTCACTAAAAATTTAAAAACTGAAAAAACAAACAAATATTGTTTTTGGCTATTGAAATAGCCTGGATTTCAGGAAAGCAGTGAATTCTTAAGAAATGTAAATGTGAATCTGGTAAGACCCTGACTAATCAAAATTGAATAAGCCAAACTCATTAATTTTCTTAAAAAAGACTCTTCAAAAGGAACAACATACATATTAGAGGCTGGTTCCCAGAATCTGCATATATTCATTTCCTATGACATTTGACTTCCAGAATCATGGTAACTAATGCTAGCAGGTGTCTTTATTTTGTTTGCCTCTACTAGCTCTTTACTGAGTTATGATAGACATGGTGACGAAAGCCAAGATAGCAAAAACACCATCACATTTTATACAGATTTTCAATAATAGGTATTGAACCAAAATGTGTTTTCTAGTGAAAGCCCTTTTTAATCAGAAATGTCAGAGTCCCTTTCCTAAAACATTAACTGAGGTTTTACTGAATCAGACTAAAGAGAATGACCAGTTTGGTCTGTGAGTGTCAGGCTGCAAGAGCACCTTTGAATTGAAGACCCCACTGGGACTGAACAGTAATATACTGTGTAATTGGCAGACAAGGATACAAATGGAGCATTAAAAATATGTCACCTTAGAAACTAAAACCAGAGTGTGTGAAATCAGTTCTCAGAGCTAACTGCATTGTTCCTCTAAGTCTGGTTTCCCCAAACCTGTTGTCAACTCCCCTGCAGAGTATAAGCCAGGCTGAAAAAATGCTTCGAGGTGACCCAACCCTGCATGGTTTGTGACTAAAAGTAGCAACTTATTCTGAAGGTGATAGAAATGGAAACAACTGCGTTAGGAATAATTTACTGTACTGGCAATACTTGAATATGACCAAGAACTGTGAATGATGTAAAATATTATGGAGCGAGAGGAATGTTTTAATCAAACTCTTGCCGTAAGAATTCAATAATGTCCTAGTATAATGAAAATTATAGGAGAAGAAAACTCTGGTTTTGTTTTCTTTTTCAGTTAGGTATCGCAAATGTACTTGAAATGCACTGATATCTTCTAATGCAGATTTTTTTTAAATTGTCAGGTGTGGCCCAATTTATAAAAATAGTTTACCGTAAATCTTTTTTTCTTCTGTCACAACATGCTTTTTTTTCTTTTCCTCTTTAAGATGTTAATTTATCATGCAAAAATTTTTTTTCATTAAGTGCATTAATGCTTTTGTTTGTACAGGATTTTTTCACATCAGAAGGACTCCCCGTAGTTCCTAAATGTAAATCCTTAGCAAACGACACGCCAAGATGCCAGCTCTGTTCCACGTGGGAAAAGGCAAATTCAGCCATATCTTGGGATTTTAACCGGGTTCCATCTTTGGGTTGTACAGTGTCTCTGCTAAGTCTCCCTTATGATAACTTCAAATGGACTGTAATGGAACATTTTGTAGAACAGACTGGCTTCTAGCAGTTGAAGAGTGATGCTGGGAATAAATTCAGTTTCCCTGAATAATGGTTTCTTAAAGCAGTCATAGCTTCTTTAGAGTTTAGAATTGGTACCATTTCTTATCCTTATATTTCAGCATTAACTGTAAAGAAAAAATAGTCACCATAATATGTTTAAAAAGATCTTTAAAAGTCTTAATCAAGCAAGCTCTTATTGAGCTAATCATGCATCTCTAAATCTCAAAACTTAAAAAAAACTTGATTTTGTAAAATGAAATGCATATAAAATATTTTTTTAAAAAATTAATCAAGCTTTAAAGAATTGGCTGACAGGAAATGATTTTTAATGACTGAGACAGAAGGGAGTGTGCATCCCAGCCTCTACTGCCCCTCACACCTTCTTGGGGGGATCCTGTAGCCAACCCAAGTACCTTTGTAGCTGCTGATGCACAACCCAGACTCATTGTATCAGAACCAAGGGATAATTTCCTTTTAAGTCATCCTCTAAGGTAAAGTAAATACAGTATATTTTTAAAAAATCCTTTTTTTTCCCCTGACACTAGGGAACTTATAATGCTTATAATGAGATCCTAGTTATCTTGGCTTTCACACAGGATTACTTACAGTGGCGTCTCTGTCTAGGCTTTCTTGTGTGGGACCAAAATGTTTAAAGGCATTACTGTACGAATACCCCTACATTTACTTAGGTTTACCTCATGTGCATGTTTGGAAAATGCTTCTGCACTGGTCATCATGCCTGCAGTTTTCTCTTCCAGCTCTCCTAGCCTCTGTCCCCTCTCGTCAAGGGCGATCCGTGCACGAGTCAGCTCTCCCATCACCCCTCCAGCAGCACCTTTCATCCCTTCTATACTTCCTGGTCCAGGAATGTGCTGTGCGAGGCTGCGTGATGCTTTTCCTGCTGACGCTTCCCCAACTGGGAATTCAAGCCATGGCAATTTAAAACATTTTGTCGGTAATTCAAGTAACCATAATTCAGTTTATCACCAAAGTACTCATATTAAATTCTACTGTCATAACTCTCATGAAAAGAGACATATTTGTGCCTATCCTAGATATGTATTTGGAGATATTAGCACTTAAGAAAAACGCCTACAAAAGAGACAGAGATTTTGTTACCACATGCCTTTTTGTGTATGGCGGGGGCAGTGGGGTGGGTTCCATACAAAATGGCATAATTGCATTTCTTGACATTGCTGAATTAGGATGCTCACAATTTTATTGTGACCTCATATTTAACCCGTGTTAGTATCTGTTCCAATCTCAGGCCTGATTATTTAAATTTCTGCCCAAGTGGGCATTCTGACCTTCTCTGTTCATCCTGCTATCAGCTTTGTAGGCCTTGCTTGAATCTGTGTGTGTAAGTACTAGAGAATGGGGTATATGCATGATGGGCATTAATATACATATGCTGAAAATTCTGTTACTTTATAAAAGACTAAAAATTTCCTCATCATTTACAAGGCTTAGTTTCACTTAATTTTTTTTTTTTGTCTTTTGTCTTTTGTCCTTTTAGGGCCGCACCTGCGGCATATGGAGGTTCCCAGTCTAGGGAACCTACTGGTTCCGAGCTGTTGCTGCTGGCCTACATCACAGCTGCAGCAATGCCAGATCCAAGCTGTGTCTGCGACCTACACCACAGCCCATGGCAGCATGGGATCCTTAACCCACTGAGTGAAGCCAGGGATCGAACCCACAACCTCATGGTTCCTAGTTGAATTCGTTTCCACTGCGCCACTGTGGGAACTCCCAGTTTCACCTAATTTTAATGAAGCAATTTTTAAACATTGAACAAAAGCTGTCTTGGTAAAAATTTAGTGAGCATTCCCAAGGATATAACATTAGGAATGGAATCTAGATCAATTTTTTAAAATATAAGGGCCTTACTGAGATATAATTCACACACTTGTAAAATTCACCCTTTCAAAGGGTAGAACTCAGTGGTTTTTACAAGAACTCACAGGCTCATGCAACTATTATCACCATCTAATTTTAGGACATTTACATCACCCCAAAGAGAAACCATATCCATTAGCAGTCCCTCTCTCGTCCCTCCTGGCCCCAGTCCCTGACAACTACTATTCAATTTTCTGTTTCTATGGATTTGTCTATTCTGAACATTTCATATAAGAGGAATCATACAATATGTAGCTTTCTTTGGTCTTCTTTCTTTAATTTAGCCTGATGTTTTCAAGGATCATCCATGTAGCAGCATGTATCAAACTTCATTCCTTTTTATGGTTGAGTAATATTCCATTGTATAGAGGCAATTAGATCTAGTAAACAGAAGTAATTTTCATGGTGTAGAAACAAAACCCTAGTCTAGAATTTGAGATTATATATTAAGTTATACACACACACACACACACACACACAGGTCTTCTATTCTGTGGTACAGTTTTGCAGTCAGGAATTTACTCACAGAGCTCTTCTCTGTCAAATGTTTGTCCACTTCCACCAAACAGTCCCTTGAGAAAGCCTCTGTTTTGAGCTTCTGGTGTCTCTATGGGAGTAAACAAATCTCCTAGCATGTCCTATATCAAATTCAAAGAATAAAGCATTAGATTTACTAAGAAGTTAACAGATCAGAAGATCACACGGTGACATAGAGCACATCATGAAAAGGTAGTCTGTTTCCCATATATTTTCCTACTGATTTTTGCTTTGCTCCCAGTTCTCTCTCTGGGATTTCGTTCTCCACTTTCCTCCTTTCCTTTTCCTTCTCCAAGAACTGACATCCTAATATTTTCATTTTTCTGCTCTCTTCTCTTTTCCATTCTACAATTAGAAAGCATGGGAAGGTAACATTCATCCTAGGATTAATTTATACCTGATCAATGACTATCAATCTAGACTTCTGATCCGTTTTCGCTCACAATAGCCTCTTTCCTGCCCTTTCCTTTCCTGAACCAAGCATGGACTTCCCTATGAAATAGGAAGCCTTTGGTGGTGTGTAGAAGAGGTTGGATTTATTTTTATAACATGTACAAAATTATGAAATAGCTCAAGATGTTTTAAATGAGTCAAAGTAGGCAGCTACTGCATGGTGAGGTACAGTCCTTTTCAATATCTGATGTGATTTAGATTTATTGGGGAAATACCTTGTTAGAAATACAGATGCTCAGGCTTTGTTCCACTCATGCTAGATTAGAATTTACATAGATGTGCTCTGGCTATCTGTAGTTTAACTTGCTCTAGCAAAGCTTTAACTTGCTTCAGTCTTTCGAAAGCAGACCAAAATTTGAGAACCAATGGTTTGGAAGAAGGAACTTCAACCCTAAATCAGAGATCTGTGACTAATATCAGTTTGCTATGAACTTACAGCATGACCATCTTCATCACCTCCCTCATTTCTACTCCCCAGACCTGTGCTCTTCCTGCTGAATCTCTTCTCATTGGAAATGCTGCATCATCTACTTAATTTCTCAGCCCAGAAATACAGGGATAGTTATTAATTCCTTCCTTTCACTCCCACTTCTAACAACCCTCCAATCCAACTGATTACACTTTATTGCCATTGAATCTGCTAACTTTTCTCTATCCTCACTGTTGGCTGCCTTATTTCAAGCCACTATTATTTTTGGCCTTAATTATTTAAAAATGCTTCTGAATTGTCCTCCCAACCTTTAGTCATAATTTCTCAAAACCAAATGCCATACTGCAATGTTTTATGCCATGTCCAATGTTTACTTATAAATGTGCTTGACCTACCTGTAGGTTATCACACATCTCTTGACTATATGTTAACCGCTGAATTTCAGTAGGAGAGACAAGGTATAAAGCCTGTCCTTCGTTGGTGAAACAGAATGTCCGTGCTATCCTCATGTCTGTCAGTGGCAAATAATTCACATCCAACATTGGGCGAAGACTAGGTAGGCTGAATGGAAAAAAGCAAATCCACATTTCATATTCAAGTTGTTAGAAGCTTTTAATTTCTATGCATAAAATGTACAGATAATTACATAAAATAGTAGTTTTTACACCACTATTTTATGATCATTTCTTTTTATCCTCTTGAAGTCTCTCAATGGTAGTAAACTAGACTTTCACATAAAGTCATACTCAAAAAATTGTGGGCACAGTTCTATAATAATCCACATGAAAGCAGGATTAAATGTAGTGGCCAGCAATTTCAGAATACTTTTTGCAACATTTTACAGATTTCCATAGTAGGGTTATAATTTTTCATTATGGCGGGTGTTCCCGTCGTGGTTCAGTGGAAAGGAATCCAACTAATATCCATGAGGATGTGGGTTCGATCCCTGGCCTCACTCAGTGGGTTAAGGATCCGGCATTGCTGTGAGCCATGGTGTAGGTCGCAGATGCAGCTTGGACCCTGAGTTGCTATGGCTGTGGCTTAGGCTGGCAGCTGTAGCTCTGATTAGATCCCTTGCCTGGGAATTTACATGTGCTGCAGTTGTGGCCCTAAAACAAAACAAAACAAAATTTGATTATGGCAGAAACACCACAGCTAGAAAGTGCCTGACTGCATACTCCCTGTCTTGTCTCAAAAAAGCAAAACTCCTGGGTCTGAGAAGATTATGCACTGATGAAGTAGGTCTAGTCCACTGTGCCTCGTAATGGAGTGGCTTTGCTCCTCATTCCGTTACCCTCCATACACAGCAACTGAAAATTACATTTGACTTAGAGCACCTGCACTGAAGGCATAATTAGTAAACACAGCTGGGGCTGTAAGGCAATGAGAATAAGTTATAAATAATAGATCAGAATTTGCACATCCAAATGAATACTGCATCTCAAGTGTCTTAGTGACTGGCTTCATGCTTATCCTAATGTAGCCAATGTACTATATATAAGAATGTACCTTTGGATTCGGTCACTAGAGCCAGATTTACAAACTTCTAAAGGAAACCAATCTTAATGCTTTTAAATCACACCTCTAATGCCAAAAGGAGAAAAATAAGCTCGTGTATAAGTCTCAAGCTTTGAAATTGTTCTACTGATTCTAATGTGTACAATGATATTAAATTATTCCAGATCATAAAACCAGTACCTTGAAAAAAAGTACGTATTTCTCTTATCAAAGTAGTTTGTAATTAAAATGTAAGCCCTAGAATCTCACCAAATAAAATGGGACCCAAAATGTGTGCTATTGGAAAAAGCTTTTCATGAGGTTCTAGCACTGTGCTGCCCAGTATGGTAGCTACTAGCCATGTAGGGCTTTTGAGCAGTTGATATGTGTCCATCTGAATTGAGATGTTCTATTATGTGTAAATCACATACTGGATTTCAAAGCTTTAGAATGGAAAAAGTATATTAAAAATATATGTGATGGCATTTGAAGTACCTAAGTTCTTTAGGATATGAATCCAAAACAAACCCAGTTAAACAGATTTCCACTCAGTCAGATTAATGAGTGGTGATGGGGAAGAGGTTCCTATGGATTTTCCTGATAAGCTACATTGTCTATGGAGCATAATAAAAGCAAGCCAACAAAATAAAACAAGTGTAATCACTTTTGGTAGGAAAATGAAAACAGTAAGTCAATTGTTAAGGGCTAGGAAACAAGTGCTCTTAAACCTGAAAAAAAAAAAAAAAGTTTTTTTCTGTGCAAGGACACCTTTATAAAGAAATACTGTCAGGTAACTAAAGATGTTCTCACTAAATATGGTTCTCAGAGCCCAGTTGAGGACTCTTTTCTAGGTCTGGGGACATTGGTACATGAGCAATCGTTACCTACCTACCGATTTCCTGAAAACTAGGACTTGAGGAGATTGGGCTGTGCAGTTAAGTTCTCTTGGGTTTGGGAAGATCTGGGAATATACTCAGCATAGAAAGATGATCAAGGTCAGTTTGTGGACTTCAGTTATTCGAGCCACATATTTCCTAGCCACATCTTACATATTACTAAAATCATGGCAAAATCACTTCCTTTCAAATATTTTTGAGTTCCCAATGAACACATGAAGTTTCCACTAAGACATAATACTAAAGTAGTTATTATCACATAAAGCAGATTTTTTACAGATAGATCATCTTATCTTTCCTATTGCTATAACTCCTGTTTTTTTTTTAAACTCTAGTTTTTCATTTCTTAAGAAATCTCCCTCCTAATAAGTGTAAATGTAGCACGTATTATTTAAATAGAAATTTTCAGATATATCATTTAAGAAAGTAAGACATACTAAAATTTTGCAAAAACAGAGTAAATAATCATCAAGCTAAAAACTCAATTGTGACATAACATTTTAATGTCTTCTAATTTAAAAGAAAAATTTTGAATGACTAAAAGTGAGCTTAGAGGAGAGTACACACATTTTACCCCCCTCTAAACCTAAGCATGTCTGGGAGTTAAGTCATTATTTTCAAACAAGACTGGAATGGCCTTCTTCAGAAATTTCTGAAAAGAGTTTGAGGAAGAGAAACCAGATAAAGAAATAACAAGAAATATGTAACAGAATAAGCAGACCATAAATGGCTGTTTTTATTTTTTTTTTCAAAACTTTCTCCTTCACTACTTCTTGGCTTACAAATCTACTCATGTTTCCACTATATATATATATATATATATATATATATTTTGTCTTTTTAAGGCTGCACCTGCAACATATGGAGGTTCCCACACTAGGCGTCCAATCAGAACTATAGCTGCCGGACTATGCCACAACCACAGCAATGCCAGATTCGAGCCATGTCTGTGATCTACACCACAGCTCACGGCAATGCCAGATCCTTAACCCACTGAGCAAGGCCAGGGATTGAACCTGAGTCCTCATGGATGCTAGTCAGATTTGTTTCCCCTGAGCCACAATGGGAACTCCCATGTTTCCACTATTTAAAAAAAAATTATTATTCTAATGTTTTTTACAACAATAAAACCCCCTTCAAAAACCTAGTTTTGCTCTTGAACTACTTTCCTGTCTCTCATCTTTTTTAACCAAAATTTCCTGAAAAAATACCTTCAGGAATTGGCAAAATTTTTTAAAAGGGCCAGATAGTAAATATTTTAGGCTTTGTAGGCCATGTGGTCTCTGGGGCAACTACTCAACTCTGCCCTGTTGTGCACAAGTCTCCACAGGCAATAAGCTAATGGGTGCGGCTGCATTCCAAAAACCTTTGTTGTGGACATTGAAATGTGAATTTCATATAATTTTCACATATCATTAAATATTCTTCTCTGATTTCAACAATTTGAAAATGTAAAAATCCATTTTAGCTTGAAGGCTGTATAATATCAGATAAGGGGAGAGCAGGGTAGGTATGTCCCAGGGCAGTTGTTTGTCAACCCCTGATCAACCCACTGCCTGCCTCTCTCCTTGCTTCCTGGCCTCAATTTGCTCTGAAGATTTGCCTTCTCAAAGATCTCCAATATCCTACTAGGTGCCAGATCTAGTGTTTTTTCTTTTTTCTTATTTACATTTTTTTCTTGTACCCAAATTCTTTGACCTTTCTGCTCTACTTCTTGACCATCATTTTTGTAGTCTTCTATCCTTTGTTTTGATACTCTCCATTCCTTTTCATTTCATGAAGTTATGCTACACTCATGCATTTCCTATCTCTCTGATGACCGCTCAATATTCTTTGCTGGATTTTCTTTCTTTCTTCTACTACATAAAAGTAGATATGCAGACTTTCAGTTTTTGCCCCTAGATCAGGCTATTTTTCCTCTTTTTTACACTGTCTTCTCTGATGATTTCATTCACTGCCACAACTTTCACTAACACATTTACATAACTAGTTTCCAGAGCTGGATCTTCTACCGCTATCATTTAAGACTCCAGACCTTAAATTGCTTGCTAACCTTCTTTAAGCTGGCATATAAGTACCTCACTTTTCAAACATTCATTCTCATACTTCTCATTATCAGTCTTTCCAAATTCTCCTGACTTTTATCTGCTAATGACATCAGTTTTATCCAAGTTCATGAAAAAAAAAATTAAGTTCCAACCCTGAGACTTCATGACCTCCATTACTTTTCATGACTAATCGGTTTTATATTCAGCAAATTTCCCTCAATTATCCCTCCCATCTGTTTACACCTAGCCTTCAATATAGCTACCACTTCAGTTTAAAAGCACATCCCCAAACTCTCCCTCCATGTATTTCTTTTTGTTTGTTTTTGTCTTTTTGCCTTTTTGCCTTTTCTAGGGCCGCTCCCATGGCATGTGGAGGTTCCCAGGCTAGGGGGCGAATTGGAGCTGTAGCCGCCAGCCTACACCAGAGCCACAGCAATGCAGGATCCAAGCCATGTCTGTGACCTACACCACAGCTCATGGCAATGCCAGATCCTTAACCCACTGAGTAAGGCCAGGGATCGAACCTACAACCTCATGGTTCCTAGTTGGATTCATTAACCACTGAGCTATGACAGGAACTTTTTTTTTTTTGCTCCCTGTATTTCTTAATGCATAGCTAGAGCAAGTTAATTACCTGCTTTAAAACCTAATTTTCTATTAATTTATTAATGCCAAACTCATTAGCCTGTCATTAAAGGCCCTGAACAATTTGCCCCAATCAACCTTTTCTCCCAACAACTCCTTTTTTATATCACATATTCAGCTCATAACTTTGAACTCTGGGGAGATTCAACCCTATGTTTTCTCTCTTAGAACATACATGTTCTTTGTGTTATAATTACTTGGGTATCTGTCTTAGTTCCCTAACATGAGAGTAAATTTATTAAGGATTAGGACTATGTCTTTACTAATTTTTATATCCTTCACAGGCCTAGCATAATACTTAACAGTCTCAGTGATTTTGTAATTGAATGAGGTATTAAAATGAATGACACTGACTCCTACATAGTATATGTTTCTTAAGTGTTTGATGAACAAATAAAATTTAGGTAGTGCTTTTCTGCCCCTGCCCCTGAGGCGTTCCCAGGCCAGGGATTGAACCCTTGCCACAGCAGTGATAATGCCAGATCTGTTAACTGCTAGGCCACAAGGGAACTCCTAGGTATTCTGTGTCTCCACAATTTTATTTCAGTTCACTAACTGTACAATGAAATCTCTCAGCTGATACCTTATTAAGTACTCACAAGGTACAGACTTCCGGTTACAAGAGAGCTCTGGGAGCCTAATGTATGGCATGGCGACTATAGTGAACAAGACTGTATACTTGAAAGTCACTAAGAGACTCGCCATACATGTATAAAAGGGTAACTCTGTGAGGTGAGGGATGTGCTAACAAACTCATTGTGTTAATCATTTCACAACATATACATGTATCAAAATGTAAGGTTGTGCAACTTAAACACACAATGTTATTTGTCAATTATATCTCAATAACCCTGGAAAAATTAAGTGATGACTTTTGGTCTACTATTCAGTGTTGGTGTCACTTTTTGCTAGACTTGCAATATCAGGCAAATTTAAATTTATTAACATATGTAAAATGGAGGATGTAAAAATAATACTTTATTATCCTATGTCCTTTAGAAGATATAAGGATGAAATTTCATTCTGTAGGGAAAATTCTTGTGTGAACTATGAACAGAGTTAAAGGTAATAGTTCATTTCTTTTCCTTGTAGTTTATTCATCTTTATATTTATGGTACCTGCATCTGGGAGATACCATTTGCTCAATAAATGTTTGTTGAATGAATTGTGAATGCCTGAAGAATCACTCTTTCCTTGATATCTATATCTATCTATCTATCTATCTATCTATCTATCTATCTATCTATCTATACACACACATATATATTTCACAATGCAAAGCATTTTTAGCCAAAAAATCCCCCAAAATAAAAAACTGAAACCCTCCTCAAATTTTTGAACAATGAAACATTCACAAACATTGTGAAACAATGATCTCAGGTTGCATCTTGACCACATCTTGCACATTATACATACACTTTTCGTAACTGTACCTTGTTTGCACTGTTATGATTACCAGATAATTTATGAAGAAGGCAAGTACCTCATTATCATGATATGCCCATTGGCACAAAAGCATGCCAAGCAGGCACTGTTACACATGACCACCACGTTGGCTTGCAGTATAAAAGATGTCTCAGTGATGTTATGAACATAGAGGCAAGTCTGAGACGGCAGTGAGAAGACTTTGGCTTGTTTTTCTGAGCAGATTATTGTATACTGATGATCTCCTATTTCTTGGGTTAGAGAGGGGAAGTTCATGACCAGTTTCCTTCTCCAAGATTTCTCATTTTCATCTATGTTGTTTGGATCCCTCCAAACTTCATATGGCGGTTGAATTAATCCGCCAGTTCGGTCCATACAGGAGAATGTTAGGACAGCTCCTTTTAATGAGAGGAATGTACCTATAAAAACAATTTCATATCAGTGGCACATGAAATTCTTTCTAAAATAGCTGCTATTCATTTATGGATAAATGTTTTATATTATGATAATTTCTATCTACACTGTCATAATATTGCAGTATTATCTATAAATCAGTAGATTTGTGAGTTCATCAGTTGTAATAACTTGGAATCATCAAAGATAAAATCAAAAAGGAGTCTAAGACATCAACCTGTCAAATCCTGTCATTATAGTAATAAGAAAACAGAGAACCAGAAAGATGATGAGACTTGGACCAGGTCACATAGCAAGTTAGTGGCTGAGCCTGGACTAGAACTCAGGTTTTCTGATTCCTAATCCAGTATTCTTTCTCTATCCTATATAGTATTCCTTAAAAATCCTTTTCTTAAAAAGCATATTTTAGAAAATTTATAATTTTAATTTATTGAATAATATCAATTGAAAAAAGTCATTCCATCTGATTTCATTTCTTGATAGTCTCATTTGCTAGAAAATGCTACTTTTCTTCTTTTAAAAGTGAACACTTAGAATATTTCATGAAATTTCAATATCTAGAGTTCATGTATTAAAAAACTCGGAATTACCTTTGGCACTTAGGCAGGCTCATACATGTTTATATGGGAAAATGTTTTACTCACCTGGATTCTACAAGTTTGGATATCCATGCCAGATTATTACCTATGGGTGATTTTTACCATTCCCAGAGACAGGATCCTATAAAGCTTAGGAAGTAACTTGGGATAGACTGACCTTTGGACAATACTGTATTATTAATCTTTTCTAACTTAAAAAAGCTTAGGCAAGCCCAAATTATAGACACCACTATTTCAGTAATATATATTACAAAGTAAGCTTAATTTAAGGGCGTCTATAATAAGATCATAAGAATTCAGTCCACAGTAAATAATTCACCACACAATTAATGAAGATTTTCTTCTTAAAAAATGTCTTGGGAGTTCCCTTGTGGCTCAGTGGATTAAGAATCCGGCATTATCACTTTCCCGGCTCTGGTTACAGCTGTGGTGCAGGTTCAGTCCCTGCCCTGGGAATTTCCACATACTATGGGCATGGCCAAAAAAATCTGTCTAACTGGCTAGAAGTGTAACTTACTCCAGCTCTCTGAATTACCAGCTTTCTCCACAAAGCTTTATTTAGTCAATCAACAAATATTTACTGAGGGTTTACTATGTGTTCTAGGCTCTGTTTTAGGCACAGGGAATGAAATAGTGAATAAAACAGATAAAAATCTCTACCTTCACAGAACTTACTTTCTATGATAGAGACAGACAATATATATGATAGATACATATATACATATGGATATTAGATAATAATAAGTGCTAAGGAAAAAATAAAGCATAAAAGGGAATAGAAACTCATGGAAAACAGTGTAATTAAATTTTAAATAGAGTAGAAGGTGTTAAGGACTAAATGTTTGTGCTTCTCCCCTCCCAAAATTCATGCATTAAAGCCCTAATCTTTCTCCCCAGTATGGATATATTTGAAGATGGGGCCTCTAAGGAAACAGTCAGGTTAAATAAGGTCAAAAAGTTGAATCCCTCATCTGGTAGAATTGGTGTCCTTATAAGAAAAGACATCCAGAGACCAAGAGTTCTCTCTCATTCTTTCTCTCTCCCCTCCTCACTCTCCACACCTAAGAAAGGCCATGTAAGCACATAGTGAGAAGGCAGCTGTTCTGCAACTTAAGGAGAGAGCGCTCACCAGATACTAATGCTGCTGGTACATTGATTTGAGACTTTCAATCTCCAAAAGTGTGAGGAAATAAATTTCTGTTAAGTCAACCAGTTTGTGGTGTTTAAGGCAGCCTGAGCAGTTCTATACAGAAGGAAAACCTTGGCATCATACTGTGGGAATTAAGGCTCTGGGAACCAGCATATTCTGGCTGCTGTGATTATCCTTTATCCTCACATCTGTTAGCATCCATGAAACTGGCAAGCTAACTTTATTAGCTTGGGAGTAAAGTAAAATCTCAAATTCTTTACAAAACTTGACTTTCTAGAGTAGTTAAGGGCAACTTAGATGAAATCAGAGAGATAATATGGAGCCAGGTCATGTAGGTTTTTTCCATAGGACAAAATAAAGATAGACTTAAATTTGGTATGAGATGGGAGGATTTTGAGAGTGACATAATCTAATTTTCATTTAACGGGATTAATCTTTCTCCCAGGCATATCCTAAAGGGAGTCAAGGCTGGAAGAAGGGAGAGCAGTTAAAAGGTTAGTACAATAATCCAGGTGAGAAATGGACTGAGGCTTCCTCAAAACAGGTAGTAATACACAACAGTGAGAACCAGTCAGAATCTGAGTTATGTTATAAAAAACAAGCCAACAGAATATGCTAATAAATTGGATTTAGATTGTGAAAGAAACATAGTAGTCAAGATTGATTCTAATTCTTTTGACTTTAGGAACTGGAAGGATGGAATGCCTTTAATAGCTGTGGGAATGGCTGTGGGAGAAAGGAAAGGAATATTAGGAACTCAGTTTTGGACTTAAGTTTGAGATACTTATGAGAGATCTCAGTGGGATGTCAAAAAACTGGACATCTATGTCAGGAATTTGGGGATAGGTCCAGACTATAAATGTAAATATATGACCCATTAGATTATAAATGACATTTAAAGTCATGAGGCCAGCTGATTTCATGTAGGGCTTAAATATAAATAGAAAACAGACGTTTAAGGAGTTAGTCTTGGGCATTCTTACGTTTTAAGTCCAATGAAATGTGGAGGAACCAGCGAAGAGGATTGAGAGGGAATGGCTATAAAGATAGGAAGAAAACTAGGTAAAGTATTCTGGAATCTAAGTGAAATGTCTTAAGGTAGAGTAATGGTAAACTGTGCAGTATGTTGCTGTTATGTCTGGTAAGATGTGCCCTGAGAATTGGCCATTGCACTTAGCAATAAGGTAAGTGGTGACCTATGCAGAAGTTTTTGTTGATTGGTGTAGGAGAAAGTTTGATTAGAATGCACTCGAGAGAGAGTAAAACTGGAAATAGCAAAATACAACCATTTCAAGGAATTCTGCACTAAAGAAGAAATGAAATATGACAATGTAAGAGAAACAGGTTGAAGGCAGGTTTTTCTCTTTTAATGGGAGATATAATGGCATGTTTGTATCCTGTTGTAATAGAAAGAGAAATATTTATTGTAATTATGTAATGGAAACAGGAAAATTGCTGGACTGACTTTCTCATGTAGGTGAAAGGGAGTAGAATCTAGTGTACAAATGGAGACGTTTACCAAGTCAAAGTCATCATAACAGGACAGAGGATGGACCATGAAGATACAGAGAGGTTGGTAGATGTGGTGGCAGCTGTTGGTGTTCTTATCTGATTGTTTCCATTTTCTCAGTGAAAGAGGCCACATGGTCATTAGCTGAGATGGAAAACAGTGGAGGAGGTACTGGAGCTCTGAGGAGAGTGGAGAAAATATGTAACTGTTTTTCAAGAGGGTGGAGGAAGGGAAGAGAATTCTGACTACAGCAGCACAGGAGCCCACTTGAGGTTATTGATGATTTAGTTCAAAATGAGACGATTTAGTCTGGTTATATTTTTCTCTAGCCATATAAGTGACACAGGTATAGAAATAAAGTAGGTAGAATTAAATTTAACTGAGGTTGTGATTAAGCTGAATATGTGTGATATTATGATTTATGATAAATATATATTTGGTCTTTATCCCTGTTTCTGGCACAGAGCCTGCTGGCAATTTCCTAAGTGATGAGCGCAACACAAGTGTCTTCTGTTATGTTAATGAGGTGACTGGGGTCTCACGTGAGCGGGTGGGCGTTGGTTTCCAGGGGAACCAAACACTGATGATTAGAAGGTTTTCAGCACCACCCCCGACCCCCATCTGGGGCAAGGAGAGACATTGGAGATTTAGTTCTACCACTAATTTAATCAATCACACCTGGGTAATGAAACTGCCAGTAAAAACCGAAGAGGAGGCAGTTTGGGTTGACAAGCAGGTAGAAGTGTGGGAGGAGCAGTACTCCAGGAGAGGACGTGGAAGTGCCATTTCCCTTTCTGCATACCTTGCCCTGCGCATCTCTTCCGTCTGGATGGTCATCTATATCAGTTCACACTGAAGTGGCAAACAGTAAGTAAACAATTTTTCAGAGTCCTGTAAGCCATGCTAGCAAATTAATCAAACCCAAGGAGGTGCTTATGGAAACCTTGGGTTTACAGCCAGTTGGCCTGAATAGGTGACGACTTGTGATTGGCATCTGCAAGAGGGCGAGGGGACGATCTTGCTGATTGAGCCCTCACACTGTGGTGTCTGATGCTATCTCCGGGTACTGTCCAAAGTGAGTTCAATTGTGGAACACCCAGCTGGTATCTCAGAGAATTGCTTGTATATCTGGTGTCAGAGTGTGAGTGTGGTAGAAACATGGGAGGTGGAAGGACTGTTTTTTGTTTTTGTTTTTTCTCTGTGCAGGTGGGAAGAACTATAGGGTTTTCCATCCCAGCATGCAAAATTGCATCTGTATGATCATCATCACCTGTGGCTTGTTAAAAACAAATTCTAGACCTATTGAATTAGAAACTCTGGGAGTGGGGCCCAATTATCTGAGTTGTAACAAACCCTTCAAGTGATTCTGATAGAGGCTAAAGTAGCTACTGGAATGAATAATCTCTAGGTGCTTTTTCACTCTAAAATTCAGTGATTTAGTGATGTAGTTCAAATTCCCATATAATGGATTAGAATTTGTTATTAAGGCAACAAAGATAAATTAGTATGAAAAGATTCCTTTAAAAGAGAGAAGTGGACTTTGTTGAGAGGTTTTATTTTATTTTTATTGGCGTATAGTTGATTTAGTGTTTTTAGTCAATTTCTGCTGTACAGCATAGTGATGTTGAGAAGTTTTTTGATTACTGATTCAATCTCATTATTAGTTAAAAGTTTGTTTGGATTTTCTGTTCCTTCATGATTCAGTCTTGGTAGAGTATATATTTCCAGGAATTTATTCATTTCTTCTAGGTTACCCTACTGTATTAAGAACTACATATCTAGATCATTGGATTTTCACCAAAAAAATACACTTTTAAGATCTCTCCATAAGAGAAGGGATTCTGACAGAAATTTGCATTCATGACAACAGCACATAGCAAAAAAGGTGTGTGAAATTTCATTTGTTTTCGATAGCACTTGAAGAGAATTTTACTTTGCTTTTTCAATTCAATGGATTAAAAATATCTAAAAAAAAAAAACTTAATAGCTTCCTAGGTATGTTAATCTAGCTATTGAGGGTTTAGAGTCTATACTTTATATACTCAGCCGTTTCAAGTGACAGTATATCTACTATGGAGAAAATATAATGTCTACAAACTCAATATGACAAGTAATAACAACTGTAAACACCTAACAGGGCTGTTTCCTATAAGTGGAGAATGTGTATGTTTGTTTTTCTGTATTAGGCCATGATTATATTTGTTCCGTCAAGTATAATCATTATGTTTGAACTATATCCTTATTGTATTAATTTTAGGGTGGTTACTAAGAGAGATAATGCATGAATTTCACAAATGTTTAAAATATACATATATTATATGGAAAGACCCTAACTAAATAATATAATGAAATTTCTCAAGATTTAGACTTAAGATTAAAAACTGCACTCTTTTCGGTTTAACTAAATTATCTCCAGATTTTGTCTTAGCTAGTTTCATTTTACTGTGAGATAGCACAATAACTCACTTTTACACTTGCATAAATTAATTGCTCTTCATCAGAGAGCTGGACTTGAAAGGAATTAAATGCTGGCAAGTAAGTTTGACAGAGAGAGTAGAGGGTAAATCTAGGAGATATTTCTGTCAAAAGGCAAAGGACAACAGAAGAAACAAAAAGAATAGTTAAAAAGGCAAGAAAATCATACTCTGTTGAGAACATACATGTGAAAACAATTATACCTAAGCTTATATAATATGTAATCAAAAACGGAGTAACTTAAAATCATATCCTTAATATACAAAAGGAGGAAAATCTAGAGAAAATATGAGGTATGTCCATTTACACTAACCTTTATCTCTTTTACATTTAAAATTTTTATTTATCAGCTGTTAAGTGAGGCACATGTTCATGTTTTTATTAAAGTTGTGACACTAAAATATTTTAACTACGATTAAGTTAAACACCTTTCTCTTTCCCTTCTAGTTTTTTTTTTTAGTTAGGTGATATTATAATGAATAGGGATTTCAGAAATCTGGACAAGGGGAAATTAAGATGGAGGTACATTTAGTTTGAGTTTAGTGGGATTTATTTAGGTGACTGACAGTCACTACCAAGCTTAGGCTACCATTCCTATTCCAGGTATAGGAATGACTTCAGGAAAACTCCTATTACCCTGATGCAAATCAGCATTAATCTCACATGAAAGAGTAGGGCTGAAGATCATATTATAAATTATATATTAGCTCAATATTAGATATATAGAGATGCAGAACAAATGAGATTTAAAATGAAATATATAAAGCCAAAAGCCAATGTAGAAAATTCTTGCAAGTCTTACAGCTTCCAAGAAACTTGATAGAGGTTTCCAAAATTTTGACAACATAAAAGTTCATATGACTTTTACCAGTGAAAGATTATTGACAGGGGGCAAAGAGAGAAAAGAGAAGTGAGGAAGGAAGACTAGCTGGACCAGGAAGCTGGTGCTGGGAAGTAGTAGGAAATTGGAGAGGTAGAATAAAGCTGTGCCTCTAGAGAACATTGATTACCAAGATTTCTAAGAAATTGCTTCAATGGGTAAGTGAACGATAGCAAAGAATATGGTGCATAGAAATTAGATGATGAAGACAATACTGGAATAAGACCAGCCCAGAGGCCATAAGTAAAAGGGATCAGAAAAGAAACTGAAGTGATGGAAGTCACTTAGGTAGTATCATGGCACTATTAACAGAAATAGGGAGAATGGCAAGAAAGAACCAGTTTGGTAAGAATGAGTTTATTATGGATGAGTTTACATCTTGCATTTGATCATGGCGCATGAAAATAATTTTCTTAATAAAGCAGTGGTAGGCACATTGTGTAGCAGAATTGATAATTACAGAATTCGTACCTGGCAGCACAAAGCATTAAGTAGAAATGAAATAAAATATAAAATGAGTCTCAAAAAATTAGAGAGGTAGGAAACTTTTGGAGGTTGAATATGTTTATGGCATAGACTGTAGTCATGATTTCATGGATGTATACTTATCTCCAAACTCATCAAATTGTATACATTAGATAAGTGTAGCTCTTTGTATGACAATCATTTTTCAATAAAGTGGCTTTAAAATTTAGAATCTCAGCAAATTTCTCACAGAATTACTGTTGGAGAGTAAAATTCCTAGGGGCACAGATGTGGAGAGGGAGAGGGAACAGAAGGGGGAAAGTTTGCTGGTGGCAGAATTTTTTAAAATTTTCCTCTGTATTTTGATTTTTCACAATTACCAAATTTAAGCACCAGTATTTGGGAGGAAAAAAAAAAAAAAAAGCACTATCACAATTTAGTCACCACCTCCCCCCCCCCCAAAAAAAAAAATTCTAGTGATGTAGGAAGACTTTTTCCAACTACTTAACGTGGTTTTAGGTCCTCTTATTTTCCTGTTTGCTTTTCCAGCCTCCACTAACACCACTCTATCTCTAGGCTTTAGCTGTGCCATGTCTTCTTCACCTCTAGGGTTTTACTCATGCTGTTCTGAATTACTGTTAAACAGCAGGACTGTGCACATCTCCCTTCCAAACCTGTCCCACTTGGGGTGGCTGCTTTGATGGGGAGGTTTCCCCCAAAACACCCCTCCAGTGCTGCAACAGGATTCTTTACTCTCCTTATTGTAATTTTCTGTTTACTTTTGTTCTTCCCTAAAATAATCTGAGAATAAAGATCATTCTGTGTCCTGATCACCGAAGTATATCCCCAATGTCTAATTAAGTAGCATGAGTTTGGGAAATGTTTGCTGAATGAATGGATGAATAGATTTCAAAATGGATTGTATTCAACTCTGAGGTAATTGCTAGACTCTGGTAATTTTCCTAGGCCAGCTGACAAAAAGTAATTTAGCAGTGTTTTGACAGAAAAAATATTGAGGGCCTGAGAGCGTATCACCCACTTTAGCACTGACAACAGAAGAGGGAAATGCCTCCAATTCCAAGCCTTTTAGAATGGTTCCCATAATTGAGGGCAGTTCTGATAGGGTAGTGGCTACTGAATAGGGATGGGAAGGATAGTAGATCCTGGGAAGAAGGTGAAGAGAGAGTCGAGAAATGACCTGTGAGCAAGGAGGGGAACAGTTTTCTACTTTGAGTAAGTTTTCTGTCATCTTGATACTTTCTTATGAAACTACCTTCCTTTCTTATTGTCATAAATATGGCTTCCAATTAGGCTTTTTCTCTTTCCATGGTTTATTATAAAACAGATTTTAACCTCGCCTCATAGTGTTCTCCCCCGTAAGTGCTGCTTTTTTAAGTTACTAGGCTTAATTTTTTTAGAGTAGTATTAGGTTTACAGAAAATAAAGCAGATAGTACAGAGCATTTCCACATGCCCCCTTGTCCTTTCCATTGTTATTAACATCTTGTATTAGTGTGTGCATTTGCTACAGTTGATGAAGTGATGTTGATATATTAAAGTCTTGAAAGAATGGGAGAACACTGACAAAGAAACTTGGAGAAGATTTCTCCTCCCATCTTTTATTTTATTTTTTTGTCTTTTGTGTGTTGCACCTGCGGCATATGGAAGTTCCCAGACTAGGGGTCGAATCTGAGCTGTGGCCACTGGCCTACATCACAGCCACAGCAACGCCAGATCCGAGCTGCACCTGCAGCCTACACCACGGCTCACGGCAATGCCAGTCCTTAACTTACTGATCAAGGCCAGGGATAGAAACTGCATCCTCATGGATGCTGGTCATATTCGTTTCCGCTAAGCTACAATGGGAACTCCAGCCTCAACGGGAACTCTGATCTTTCTTTAAATACATAAGAAGTTTCCAAATATTGATAAATCAAATGTCAAAATATTAAGTTAAATCTATACTTCGTTTGTATTTTGCCGTCACTTTAAGTCTTTGCTAAGAATGTAAAAGAGCTTTCTATAGTACTGAGAGATCCATTATATTAGTTCCAGAGACTACTTTATTTCTATGCTTGTGGCATAAAAAAAACCCACGTTTGTTAGAATATCTCTTATTAGAAAGTTGTCTTTCACTTATAGTTGTAAACTTGTGTATACAGGAGTTTGATTTTTACCTTTAAATGTTAGGAATACCTGGTGCATAATTAGGTGTCCAATCTGTATAACAATTTATTGAGTTAATGGATTGAATTAATAGGTTTTTAAAAATGACTTTTATTTTTGCTAGTTGGTTTACAGTGTTCTGTCAGTTTTCTACTGTACAGCAAAGTGACCCAGTTGCACACACATATATACATTCTTTTTCTCACGTTATCCTCCATTGCGTTCCATCACAAATGACTAGATGTAGTTCCCATTGCTTATCCACTCCAAATGCAAGAGTTTGCATCTGTTAACCCCAAACTCCTGGTCCATCCTACTCCCTCCTCCTCCCTCCTCCTCCCCCTTGGCAATTACAAGTCTGTTCTCCAAGTCCATGCGTCTGAATTAATAGTTAAATTCATTCTGACCTTTACTGATCTGGCTCCTCCAATCAGTTTAAGAGAACTATATATATTTCCCATAAAAGAACTGTATATATCTCCTTAAAATTATGAATATAGTAAAAGATACTTTCTCATTTTGAAATATGTTTATAATTAAAATATAGTGATCCTAACGGATAAATTTTTAAAATACAATGCATTTTATCGGATGGATTTTGTATTTCTCCTCTACCCCCAAATTCATATGTTGAATTTGGGCTTATATGTTGAACCTGAGTTAAGTAGCCCAGAATGTGACCATATTTGAGACAGAGCCTTTAAAGAGGTGACTCAGTTAAAACAAGGGGGCCCTCATTCAAACCACTGAATGTCTTTCTAAGAAGAGGAGGTTAGGATACAGAGGGAGATGGGGTACAAGTGCACAGAGGGGCAGCCATGTGAGAACGTGGGGAGCCAAGGAGAAGAGGCCCCAGAAGAAACCAGACCTGCCAACACCTTAATCTTGGATCTCCAGCCTTTAGAAGTATGAGAAAATAAACTGTCGCTTAAGCCATACACATACAGAAAATAGAATAGGTTCATCTGAATTTGCCTCACTAGTGGAGAGTTGACTATTCTGCCTACAATAAGTAACAATCCATGTATATGAATTTAGCATACCATTAACAAAGCAAACATAGCACAACTCTAACCTATCATTATATATATATGAATTCTTTTAAAATAAAACCCCTTCTCCTATACATTAATAAAATTCTTTTAATTTTACTTCAATTTTTTTCAGATAGTTTTTTCATACATCAGAAAGAGATAGTAAAATTATTGATAAGAACAAATTTTAAAATCCTCAAAATAATAGAAGAATCACACATCCCTTCAAAAGGAAAAAGATAATTCAAGTAGGAAGAGAATACAACATATACTTTAGAAACAATACTCATAATTTGGGTCAAATTCTCTAGGCACTAGGATATAAAGGGACAAAGATATGTGGAATAGCTTTGAAACAAGATGGGAAGATTATCAAAGAATTTAGAAAGCCCCCTCAAGTCAGAATTGCTTCTAGCTTAATCTTCCTGAGTTCTTCAAGGATGATGTAAAAACACTCAAAGGCTCTGATCTGGCATGGAACTTAGGAGAAATGCTTCAGCTTTAAACTTGGCATTAAGGCTTTCCTCAGCACTTTTCAGAAACTTATTTCCCAAGATATTTTTTAGGTTGGGAATTCCACAATTAATACTATAGAAATGCTTGAATATTTTACTCTTCAGGAAAGATAAGTTGCAATAGTTGGGATGGTATATGACTTACAAAATTCTCAATAGTGCTTATTATATAGAATACCTAAATCTTAGCTCCAGATCAATATGGGTTAATGTTTTACAATAACACATACCTGAATTTGAAAAAGTAGCAATGAAGGAATAAATAAAAACTCTTACCACTTGGCAATACCATGACTGGTTCTGTAAATCTTTGTTCATCTGTTGAAGGTAGGTTTAAGGAGATGATTAATACCATTCCTAGACTAGTTCCAACAAACAAACAAGGGGAGATAGTAGAGTCATTCTTCCGAGCAAAGGACTCCATGAAGTATAGTGCGGTAATTGCTTCTTTAGAATCTTTGTCAATACTGGAGATGCTAGAGCTTCTAGAACGATTATAGGAATTTTCTCGACTTTCTATGGAAATTTAAAAAACAAAAATTAGGTTTCAGTGTATTTTCAGGACAAATAAAGTCATACTTAGTACATGAAACCTAAAATTATGGGGGGAAGTAGAATTTGAC
The DNA here is from genome assembly GCF_016906955.1 of Phacochoerus africanus. NCBI lineage: Eukaryota > Metazoa > Chordata > Mammalia > Artiodactyla > Suidae > Phacochoerus > Phacochoerus africanus. The sequence continues at coordinate 219,712,777 of NC_062544.1, forward strand.
TTCTTGGTTAGCTGATCTGGAAGGCAATTTATCCAGTTTGCCAGCTTATTCTGAAGACAGAAGAGACGAGCCTACAAATGTAAATCATAAACTTAGGCAGACCTTGAGTCTCCAGAGTTTAGTTTACTATGTTTTTCTCTCTATATTACCTCACAAGTTAGTTGAAATTTTTAATCTAGAAAAAAACGTTTAGTCTAAATATTCAAGTTAATAAGAATTTCTGGCACCATTTTAATTATGCTTCCCTCCTATCTTTCAATTGTTAAAAATACTCCTAGTGATTTCTGAACAATTCCCACTTACAGACAACATTGTGGCTACTCAGCTGAAGGGTGACAAATTTCCTGTGGTGAATGCATTCCCATAATTTTGCTATATTTGGAGTAATTACTATTCTATACATTTGCTCTTTAGTCTGGGTGTAAATAAAATCTCCCTGAACTAGTTACAAGCTGCCTACCTTGAGTCCAAATCCAGCTTTAACTTTGCCTAGGGCAAAATAAGGAGCTGTGGACAATGCCACCCCACTGACAGTGGTAATCTTTCTGTGAGGGCTTCAGTCCACTTCAAGGAAATAGGGTAGTTTCAGGTTCTCCTGCTCATGAATACTTAGACATGTGCACACTCCAACATGCAGAAACTTGCCACTCAGGAAAATGATATTAGGAACATTGTATTGCTCATGTAATAACTCCAGAGTAACAAGTTCCTCATTTTCTTCTTTCTACTACCTTCATTCTCCTTTACTTCTTGATAGGTAAGTGTGACTCATTTTTATAAAAAGAGATGATAATATATAATAAAACAGTATACAGTAAAACAAAATATAAGTTCTTTGAACTATCCCTTTTTATAAAAAATAAAATATAGGATTCCTAATTTCCCACTTCTATTCCTCAGCAAGGGTATAAAAATAATTGTTTGTAATAGAAATTAGATATGAGAGAGGTTGGATATAATCTACATATTTTACAGATTTGGAGACAGAGATGTAGAATTAAGCAATTTCCCCAGAATGAACAAGTTAGAGGCAGAAATGTCTAAAATTCAAAATTCCCATCTCAATCCAGTGATTAAGAGTGCTACTTCTTTTATAGCTTTACATTGTGCTTCTATTATAACATTTCCAGCTAATGTTTGCAAAAATCTTCCATTCATGGGTCATCAACATTCAAAGTTTCTACTCAGACACCCATGAGAGAGAACATCATCTGCATGTCCATGGACCAGATTTAGTGAGGCATAATGTTAAACACACTAACAAGTTTGTTTTAACAATTTGAAGAATAGGGAGTTCCCTTCGTGGCTCAGTGGTTAACAAATCCGACTAGGAACCATGAGGTTTTGGGTTCAATCCCTGGCCTTGCTCAGTGGGTTAACAGCGTTGCTGTGAACTGTGGTGTAGGTTGCAGACGTGGCTTGGATCCAGCGTTGCTGTGGCTCTGGTGTAGGCCGGCGGCTACAGCTCCGATTAGATCCCTAGCCTGAGAACCTCCATATGCCTCAGGTGCAGCCCTAGAAATGGCCAAAAAAAAAAAAAAAAATTGAAGAATAATATAGATTATTACTATCAAATTTTTTGAGGGCTACTTACCTGAAGTAGCTAAGTATCTATTACCTCTTACCTCTCTTTTCTATCTTTCTTCCCAAAGTTCTTTATCAGAGAGACAGTAGCAGCAGTTACAGGATTCATTTTCTCTCTCTCTCAATTTCTGGCCTTCTGGCTCATACTTTACTCCTGCCCCCACACTATTTCCATAAATAAGCAAGCAATCTCCTCTTTTAAAAACATATGAAGACTGCAAACTGTAGAATTTAGTGTCTTGCCTTTTTGTTGTTCACATTCACTAAACAGTTGAGGAAATTAAGGTTACAAAACATTAAATAACTACCTACAGATAAGATACCAAGAGGCTTATCGTTGAGATGGAAAGAAATCGGGAATGCAGAGGACAGACTAAGACCTGGATCTCACTTTGTACAGAGGAGGTGGGAGCCTACCTATAAACAGAGCCCTTCTGGATTTAGAGATGAAAAGGGTGTAGTGAGGAATGGGTTTGAGTCATGGCCACAGCCCTATCAAGCTCTCAGTTACTCGTCTAGAGCGGACTATAGTTTTTTTATATTTCTTACATATGAACACTATCCCTTGTCCTATAGCTCCCATTACCACAGTATATCAAGTTTTACTTGTCATCACAAAAATGTGTATGTTTAACCTACCTTCTGCTGTAACTGGTAAAGATATTTCCATGCAAGCTGCTGACTGGGCTTTTCGAAAGGGTGGTCTTCCAGGACCCCAGCGATTTACTTTTGACACATCAGCACTAGATAGACGTTTTCCAGAACCGCAACTCTGAGAAGTTGGACTTGTGCAATGTCCATTTACATGATCTGAACCAATAAGAAGGTAGCATAAATATAATAACTAAATCTTAATATAAAAGAATCTATGTGTGTATATTAATAAATGAAAAATGATAATTGCTTTTTTCAAACCATATAAAGATGGGTAAGTCCTTACTATTTTAGTGTTTAGTCATAATTTCAGTAGCTAGGCAAAACTTTTTGTATTTATTTAAGATTAGTTTTTAAAATCTGACTAGTTAACATAATTTAAAGATTATTCTATGTCTCCATTATATATTCTGCCATTTAATGGCAATAAAAATAGGTTAGTTATTTTGCATAATTTAAATATACACCTATCTATACGTTTTGGAAGAAATTCAAATGCTTAGAGTTTAAAATATAAAATGGAAGCATTTTACCATGATTTGGAAAAGGTATGTAAGAATATAGACTCTAGAGACAGACTTCCTGGGCTCAAATCCCAGTTCTACCACCTACCAGTTGTACAAATTATTGAAGACTTCACATTTTAGTTCCCTCTTCTGGAAATTAGGACTATTACTATCTACCTCATGGAGTTTTTGTGATAATACCTGTCACATGCTCGAATACCTCCTGGTATATGGTAAACTCTGAACATAAATTACTACCATCATTCTTGTTCCAGAGTATTAAAACTGTTCAAGTCTAAGACAAAACAGTGCTGTTTACTTAGTGCTTGTGAGTTTAGCTCTGTTCTGATACAGTTTAAAAATGTGAAAATAATTTCACTAAAGTATTCTTAATGCTAACACATATTTGAAACATCATCTCATAATTGCATAATATTCAGAATGCAATTTAAAATGTGCTTGTTTGGTTATTCAAAGGACAGTAGAGTTAAATGGAGACGAATTATGTTTAATGTCCATATTGGATATGGGGAACTAGCACTGTGTCCACTCCATTACAGCCTTCTATATTGAAGAGTTTAAAAACTTAAAATGACGCATTCCCTGGATTACCTTTTACCTAGTGCAAGGATGAGAATTGGGTTTCACCCTTTAAATGCACTAGTGTGTTTTACTCTTTTTAAAAATATGAGTTTCCAGGAGTTTCTGTCATGGCTCGTGGTTAACAACCCAACAGTATCTATGAGGATGCGGGTTTGATCTCTGGCCTCGCTCAGTGGGTTAAGGATCTGGCGTTGCCCTGAGCTGTGGTATAGGTTGTAGACATGGCTCGGATCTGGCATTGTTGTGCCTGTGGCATAAGTCAGCAGCTGTAGCTCCAATTTGTCCCCTAGCTGGGAACTTCCATATGCCACAAGTGTGGCCCTAAAAAGACAAAAGACAAAACAAAATGTGAGTTACCGTTTACTGAATAATTCAATGCTAGGCCTTTTATACATATTACTCATTTAATCTTCACAAGTCTTCAGTGTAAGTGCTTTATCATCCTGATTTTGCAGATAAGAAAACCGAAGGTCAGCAAAAAGGATTTAGAAAATCATCTACCATTACATAAGTAGTATTCATGGAGGCTGGATTCTAATCCAGATCTTCTCACTTCGTGTCTGTATGCTTAAAAACTGAACTCCGGGGTCAGCTGAACTATTTGGTAAGGAGTAGCAATTTTGAAGACATATTTAGTAGGGTTTCAGAGTAGCTTGTGTAATGTACATTGAGATCCAAGCCTTTTGAGACCAGTCATTTTCCATAGAAACACAGATCTCTGAAATTAAAGATTTCCCAGATAAAAAGGCAGAAATATCATTTGATGGGGGAAGCTATGAGGAAGCAGAAGTCAAGAGCTCTATCTCTCCTTCACTATCACATGTAGCCTCATGAAGAACACTGAGGGCAACAGCTGGCATGAAGACTTAGAAATTGGCAACTACATTGGAGGTACAAAGTAAAAATAAGCCCCCTGGGCATAGAGTTAGGAAAAGTTGCCCCTTCTGCGGGTGTGGTGCCTTGTTCTAGGGCTTATCCAGAGTAGTGTGGGTGGACTGCGGCCCTCTTCACACCATCTTATCTAGGTACAAGAATAAATGGCAGAGTTCTGGGAACAGTAAATTGGTATACTTAGCCAGGACTTTGAACTTGCTAAATTAAGTCCATACTTATCTATTACCTTCTCTTGGTGGCTGTTTCATGTGCATATTGTTTCATTTGCGCTCATAGTAAGGTAGTATCAATTACTAGATTACTTAACATGTTGGTCTTTCTTTTTTCTCTATGTGCTGTATGGCCACATTTTTCCCAGCATCTCATGTTTGACTCAGGAGGTCTGGCTGATATTACCATATGTGGGCAACCCAGAGTTTCTGGCCATATCCTTCTGTTTTCAATAGGGCTGAAATAATTAAAGGATTTCTTTTCGTTAAAAATTTTTAAATGTATGGAAATGAATTTGCTTTTTTTTTTTTTTGAATTTACTTATTTCTTGGTCTTTTCAGGCCACACCCATGGCATATGGAGGTTCCCAGGCTATGGGTCCAGTTGCAACTGCAGCTGCCAGCCTACACCAGAACCACAGCAATGCCATATCTGAGCCGTGTCTGCAACCTACACCACAGCTCACGTCAACTCCAGATCCTTAACCCACAGAGTGAGGCCATGGATCAAACCCACAACCTCATGGTTCCTAGTCAGATTCGTTTTCACTGTGCCACGATGGGAACTCTGAATTTGTTTAAAAAAAAAAATTACTCCAGTAAATATTCCAGATAGCTATGAATTGATATAAAACACTTAGAAAAAAATTTGGCTATAACCCAGATACAATCATTCTGGAAATTTATAAAGAAATAATGCTAAATACAAAAGAAAAACAAAAAACAAAACAGCTGCTTATAAAATTATTCACTGTAGTTTTAGTAATACATAAAAATTGGAAATCAGCTAGCTTTTACAATTAAGCATAAAGTTTTAGGTAAATTGTGGAATATATCACATAATAGAGTATTATAATCTTTAAAATTTTTTCTTGAATTTATCTAGGATATTATGTGTTTTGGTTAGTACTTGTTGCATAAAAACCACTCCGAACGTTAATTTACATTTGTAAAATAACAATCATTTCACTACGTTTATTCCTGTGGGCAAAGACTTACACTAAGGCAAGGTAGGGATACATATCCATGATATCTGGGGCATTAGTTGAGAATATTTGAATGGCTGAGGGCTTAGAATCCTTTGGAGGCTTCTTTGTTCACACACATGGGCTAGACTGATGCAAAGGTTGCTCAGTTGGGACTGTCAATGGTGGGTTCTTTAGGAGGCTTGCTCAAAGCATGGTAGCCTTTTTTACATTGTGGCCCAGGCCTTCAAAAATACAGCCAAGTGATTTTGAAAATGCAATAGAAACAGTATTTCTACTGCTTTGGTGTTATTGTAATGGATATTTTTGCTTTGTTTTTTGTTTTTGAAAGCAATATTCCAGTGTCCAGTCACAAGCCTTTTGTATGTTAAGAGGCAGTTGTAGTAGATTCTTGATCTTATAAAAATATGCTCTACAGTTCAACAATTGATTAGCAGCAGTCTTCAGAGTCTTGAACAGTAGCAAAGGTGCCTGCTTTCCTGTTGAGTCTGTTTGGTGGTTTTATTCTGAAAGTCCAAGCTTAGAGTTTACATCTCCAGTCCTTCAATGACTTGGTAATCACTTTGATAAGAACCTGATATTTGCTTGTATTCAGTAACTTTCTGTATAATATAACTGAATGGTTTCTGTTTCCTACAACATTTCCCTTATTACAATGATGTTTTAGCCCAGCTGTACTGCTGTACATTTAGAGAAAATTCAACATTCTCAAAAATTTAACCTTAATAAGCAGATTAAAGCAAAGGGGAAATTGTTATTCTTTATTTTACAGAAAGGTTCCCAAATCTAAAAAAGATTACAATTTTCTTTATTTTTCATTTTTTCATTTTTATTTTTTTATGGCCATACCTGCGGCATATGGGAGTTTCCAGGCTAGGAGTCAAATTGGAACTGCAGCTGCTGGCCTGTACCACAGCCACAGCAACACCAAATCTGAGCTACATCTGCAACCTACAACACACTCACAGCAACACCAGATCCTTTAACCCACTGAGCAAAGCCAGGAATCAAACCTACGTCCTCATGGATGCTAGTCGGGTTCATTTCCACTGAGTCACAACAGGAACTCTCTCCCTTATTATTCATGAATTATATAACCCTAGTTGAAGGACAAGTTGGTTTAAGTGACTTAATGTTGTCTTTTGCTTGATTAAGAAGGAAAATAATTTATTAAAGGATATTAGGTATTTCACAATCTCTGGGAGAACTTGTAAGATAGATTCAGAAGCTTTGCAGCCAAAATGAATGCCCAACCACACTGGAGTAAGGTTCTGTTCTAGTTCAGACATGACTCTTCAGTGGCTCAGCACTAATGATGTTGGGGCCTACATGCTCGGAGCTGTGCTCTCACTGACCTGGTACCTCGGGGCATATCTGCCATCATGCTTGCCAAAACTGAGGTTTACATAATTTTGGTCCTTATTTCAGTGTTTTTGATACTTAACAAGGAATAAGTTACATCACCTTTCTCTAATTTGTTTTCTGACACTTTTGAGGTTTTTAAATTTTTCTTTTTCTTTCTTTTTTTTTTTTGTCTTTTTGCTATTTCTTTGGGCCGATCCTGTGGCATATGGAGGTTCCCAGGCTAGGGGTCTAATTGGAGCTGTAGCCGCCAGCCTACATCAGAGCCACAGCAATGCAGGATCTGAGCCACGTCTGCAACCTACACCACAGCTCATAGCAACGCCGGATTGCTAACCCACTGAGCAAGGGCAGGGACTGAACCCGCAACCTCATGGTTCCTAGTTGGGTTCGTTAACCACTGTGCCACGACTCCATAAATTTTTCTTTTTCTGAAGAATTTTAAGCTGAAGAAACAATCTTAAGTCACAGACCTCCCCTTGTGGTCAGCTTAATTTTTATTCCCAGTTTTAATTTGATTCTTCTATAGCAAAGTTTCCATGGCTATGATTGCATCATCAAAGCTAAAATGTTTTGAACAAGTACATGTTTATACACTCAGTTTAATGTTTAATCTCTGAAATCGAAAGTTTCAAAGAGTTTCTTCCACTTTGTTAATAACATCGCATATGTTTTTTCAAGTTTAATTTCTAATATTCATTTTAGTGGATGTTTAAAAACTATCTGGGACCTAATTTATAGTCTTTGGGAAAATGATCTTACAACACTGCCTTAGGCTTTGTCACTGATAAATACCATGTTTTAACTTGGAATAAATACCAATTTATTTATTTTTAAAATTTTAGCCTTAGGAATAATTGACATATAAAGTTGTTAAGCTATTTTAAGTGTACACTGTGTTGATTTGATATATATATATATATATATATATATATATATATATTTACACATTAGGAAAGGATTCTCACAGTCTTTCTAACATACAAATCTCCTTACATACTTTGGTAAGAACACCTGAGTTCTGTTAGCAAATTCAATTATACATTACAGTGTAGTCAATGATAGTCACCATGTTTTACTTCAGATCCTCAGACCTTTTTCATATTATAGCCGACAGTCTGTACTCTTTTACAAACCTCTCCCTATTTTTCTGAATCACCAGTCCTTGGCAACCACCATTCTATTCTCTTTCTGTAGAGTTTGACTTTTTATTTTAAAAGATTGAACATATTAAATGATACTATGTGGTATTTGTCTTTTTCTGTCTGGCTTATTTCACTTCAAAAAATGCCCTGAGGGTGCACCATATTGTTGCAAATGACACAATTTCTACCTTTCTCATGGCTGAATAACATTCCTGTGTGTTTTGGTAAGGGTGTGTGTGTGTGTGTGTGTGTGTGTGTGTGTGTGTGTGCGTGTGTGCGCGCGCACGCATATCACATCTTTATCCATTCATCTGTTGATAGCTAATTAGATTGTTTCTATATCTTGACTATTGTGAATAATGCTGAAATAAACATGGGAGTACAGCTATATCTTAGTACCCTGCTTTCATTTACTTTGGATATATACCCAGAAGTGAATTGCTGGATAATATGGTAATTCTACTTTTAATTTTTTGAGGAACTTTATACTGTTTTCCATAGTGGCTATACCAATCTGTCGACCAACAGTGCATAAGAGTTTTTCTCTCAACATTCCTACAAACACTACTTATTTCATCTTCTTATGATTGCTATTCTAACATGTGTGAGGTGATTCTCATTGTGGACTTGATTTGCATTTCCCTAATGATTAGAGTTTGAGCATGTTTTCATGAACTTGGCCATTTCCATGGCTTCTTTGGAAAGTGTCTATTTGGTCCTTCTGTCCATTTCTTAATCAGATTATTTGATTTTTATTATTGAGTTGTATTACCTCTTTATTATATTAATTCCTTATAAGGTATATGATTTGCAAATGTTTTCTTGCGTTTTTTAGGTTGCCTTTTGATTTGTTGATGGGTTCATTTGTTGTACAGAACCTTTTTAGTTTGATATAGTTTATTTTTGCTTTGTTGCCTTTGTATTTGGTGTCAAATTCAAAAATATTGCTAAGACTAATGTCAAATAGAATATTGCCTAAGTTTTCTTTTAGAATTTTTTGGTTTTAGGTCTACATTCAAGTTTTTTAATCTATTTTGAGTTGTTTTTCTGTATGGAGTAAGATAGTAGTTAAGTCTCATTGTTTTGCATGTGACTGTCCAGTTTTACCAGGAGCATTTATTAAAGAGAATACTTTCCCTATTGTATATTCTTGGATTCTTTGTTGTAAATTAGTGGACCATATATGCATGGGTTTATTTCTGGGGTCTTCTGTTCTGTTGTTCCATGTGTCTGTTTTTGTGCCAATACCATATTGTTTTGATTGCTATAGCTTTGTAATATAGTTTGAAACCAGGAAGTGTGATACCTCTAGCTTTGTTCTTTCTCCAGATTGCTTTGGCTATTTGGGGTCTTTGTTCCATAAAAATTTTAGCATTGTTTGTTCTAAATAGAAAATTAGCATTAGGATTTTGGTAAGGAGTTGCGTTAAATCTGTATATTATTTTGGGCTGTATGGACATTTTGACAATATTAATTCTTCCAGTCCTTGAGCCTAGAATATATTTCTATTTATTTGCGTCTTATTCAATTTCATTCACCAATGTCTTAAATTTTCAGTGTATGGATCTTTCAGCTCCTTAGTAAAATCTATTCCTAGGTATTTTATTCTTTATGATATAATTTTATTTTATTTATTTTTTTATGATATAATTTTAAATGGGATTGTTTTCTTAATTTCTCTGATAGTTTTTGTTGGTGTATAGAAATGCAATTGACTTTATATGCTGATTTTCTATCTTGGAATTTTGCTGAATTTGTTAATTAAGCACTCTACCAAAAACTGTAAGAACTAGAGTTTTCTATAAGTAGTATGCCATCTGCAAATAAAGAAAGTTTCACTTTTTCCATTCAAATTTTGGTGCCCTTTATTTGTTTTTATTGCCTATTGCTCTGGCTAGAACTTCTTGTACTATGTTGAATGAAAGTAATGAGAATGGTATCCTTTTCTTGTTCCTTGACTTGCAGAAAAAGCGTTCAGTTTGTAATTATGATGTTAGTTGTGGCCTTGTCATATATAGTCTTTATTATGTTGAGGCACATTCTTTCTATGCCCACTTATTGTGAATTTTTATTAAAAGTAGATACTGAATTTTGTCAAATGTTTTTCCTGAATCTGTCAAGATAATATGATTTTTATTCTTCATTTTGTTAATATATCACATTAATTTTTAGATGTTGAACCATCCTTTCATCCCTAGAATAAATCCTACTTAATCTTAAGATCCTCTTAATGTACCATTGAATTTGACTTTATAGTATTTTGTTGAGGATATTGTATTTGTTCATCAGTGATATTGTCTTGTTATTTTCTTCTCTTGTAGTGTCCTTTCTGGTTTGGGTAATGTTGGCCTTGTAAAATGAGTTTGGAAGTGTTCCCTCCTCCTCTTCTTCTTCTTCTTCTTTTTTTTTTTTGGAAGAATTTAAAAGAATTAATTCTTTAAATTTTTTGTTTGGGGTGTTCCCATCATGGCTCAGTGGAAATGAATCTGACCAGTATCCATGAGGATGCAGGTTTGATCCCTGGCCTCACTCAGTGGGTTAAGGATCTGGTGTTGCCATGAGCTGTGGTGTAGATTGCAGACACAGCTCAGATCAGGCATTGCTGTGGCTGTGGTGTAGGCCAGCAGCTATTGCTCCGATTTGACCCCTAGCCTGGGAACCTCCATATACCATGGGTTCAGCCCTAACAGGTAAAAAGAAAAAAAAGTGTTTGGTAGAGTTCACCAGTGAAGCTGTCTTGTTCTGGACTTTTGTTTGTTGGGAGTTTTTTGATTATTAACTTAATCTCTTTACTAGCAATTAGTCTGTTCAGATATTCTATTTCTTCCTGATTTTTACCCAGTAGGTTGTATTTTTCTAAGAATGTATCCTTTTCTTCTAGGTTTTTCATTTTGTTAGCATACAATTGTTCATAGTAGAATCATATCCTCTGTATTTTTGTCTAATTAGTTGTAGTTCCTCTTTCATTTCCAATTTTATCTATTTTAGTCCTCTCTGTTCTTTAGTGAATTTGGCTAAAAGTTTGTATATTTTGTCTTTTAAAATACCCAGCTCTTTCATTGATCTCTGTCTTTTTTAGTCTCTTTTTCATTTATTTCTGCCCTGATCTTTGTTTCCTTCCTTCTAATTTTGGGTTTCATTTGTCCTTCTTTTCTATTTCTTGAGGTATAAAGTTGGGTTATCTGAGATTTTTTTGTTTCTTAATGTAGAGATTTATCATTATGAGCTTCTCTCTTAGAATGGCTTTTGCTGCATACCATACATTTCGGTATGTTTTATTTTTATTTTTACTTTCACTTATGCCAAGATATTTTTAATTTTTCTTTTCATTTCTTTTTTGACACATTTGTTGTTGAGAAGCATTTTGTTTAATCTCATTTTTATGACTTTTCCAGTTTCATTCTTGTAATCGATTTCTAGTTTCATAACATTGTGGTAAGAAGAGACTTAAGTCTTCTTAAATTTACTGACTTGTTTTATGGCCTAACATATAAACTATTCTGGAGAATGCTCCCTGCAGGCTTGACAAGAATATGTATTCTGTTGTTTTTGGATGGAATGTTCTATAAATGTCAGTTAATGTCCATCTGGTCTAACATGTCATTTAAATCTACTGTTTGCTTATTGACTTTCTGTCTGAATGAAGGGTCCATTGATGAAAGTGGGATATTCCCCTGTTTGTACTGTTGACTCTTTCTCCTGGTTTGTCTGTTAATATTTGATTTTTATATTTAAGTGCTCCTATGTTGACTGCATAAATATTTAGAAAAATTCTCTTGCTGAAATTACCATTTTTTTATTATTTAATGAACTTCTTTGTCTCCTGTGGTAATTTCTGAATTAAAGTCTTTTATTTGTTTTAGGTATAGCTACCCCTGCTTTTTGTCTACCATGAAGATATTTGCATGAAATATCTTTTACCATATCTTCACTTTCAGTATTATTGTACTTAAGACAAAAGTAAGTCTCTTGTAGGCAGCATATAGCTGTATCACTTTTTTTAATCCATTCAGCCACTCTGTTTTTTGATTGAATAATTTAGTTCATTTATATTTAAAGTAACTATTTCTAGGTATGTATTTACTGCCACTTTGAAACTTTTTTTCTGGCTGTTTTATAATTTCTTTGTTCCTTTCTTATTCTCTTACTCTCTTGCTTTGTGATTGGGTGCTTTTCTGTAGTGGTATGCTTAGATTCCTTTCTCTTTTATGTATCAGATATAGGTTTTTGCTTTATGGTTATAATGACACTTATACAAAACATTATTTCAGTTGCTTAAAACTTGATGTATTTTTTTATATTATATATAACACTGTACCTCTGTATCCAAGGGTTCAACATCCATGGGTTCAACCAACAACAGAAGCCTCATATATGGAAGGCTGATTGTACTATGCCATTTTATATAAAAGACTTAAGTATCTGAAGCATGTATAAACTTTGGTATCTGCAGGGAGTCCTAGAATCAATCCCCCAAAGATACCAAGAAACAAATGTATTAGTTTTAGATATACAAACATATTTATACAGTCTATTTTAAGTTAATAACAATTTAAGTTCAAATGCATTCTAAAGCTGTACATTTTTCACCTTCCTCACACATTTTGTTTTTGATGTCACAATTTAACATTTTGTATCTTGTGTACCCATTAATAAATTGTTTTAGCTATGGTTATTTTTTACTACTTTTGTTTTTTAGCCTTCATACTAGATCTCTAAGGGATTACACCTCCATTACAACATTAGGTTATTCGTTTTCTTTTTTTAGGGCCACACCCATGGCATATGGAAGTTCCCAGGCTAGGGATCAAATTGGGGCCACAGCTGTTGGTCTATGCCACAGCCACAGCAATGTGAGATACGAGCTGTGCCTGTGATCTACACTACAGCTTACTTCAATGTCAGATCTTTAACCAATGCCAGATCTTTAACCTGCTGAGTGAGGCCAGGGATTGAACCTGCATTCTCATGGATACTAGTCAAGTTCTTAACCTGCTGAGCCATGACAGTTACTCTAACATTAGGATATTCATAATTTTACTATATATTTACCCTCACCAGTGAGATTTATACTTTCATATGTTTTACCATTACTGACTAAAATCCTTTTGTTTCAATTAAAGAAATTCCTTTAATAATTTTTGAATGGCTTATCTAGTGGTGATGAACTCTTTCTGCTTTTGTTTGTCTGGAAAACTCTTCACCTCTACTTCAGTTCTGAAGGACAACTTTACTGGGTAGAGGTTTCTTGGTTGGCAGTCCCCCCTCCCCCCGCTTCAGCACTTTGAATATATCATGCCACTGCATTATGGCCTACACATTTTCTGCTAATAATTTTCAAGACAGTCTTATGGGAAATGCCCTTGTATGAAAAAAAAATTGTTTTTCTATTGTTGCTTTCAAGATTTTGACATTGTCTTTAACTTTTGATAATTATGTGTCTTGGTATAAGTTTCTTTGGATTTACCTTAATTTGAACTTTATGGGCTTCCTGGATTTAGATATCTCTTTCCTTCCCCAGATTTGAGAAGTTTTCAGCCAATTATTTTTTCAAATAAGTTTTTTCCTTTGCTCTCTTGTCCATCTGGAATCCCTATAATGAAATGCTGGTCTACTTGATGTCCTATAAGCCCCCTTAAGCAATCTTCAGTATTTATCATTCTTTTTTCTTCTTTGATTGTATAAAATCTACTGTCCTTAGAGTTCACTGGTCTTTTTTCTGCTTCATGTAGTCTACTGTGGAACCACTCTATTGAAATTTTCTGTGCAGTTATTGTATTCAGGTCTGTGACTTCTATTTGATACTTTCTCTTTTTGTTTATAGTCTCACATTGTTCAATGCATTTGTTCTCTTGATCTCAGTGAGCATCCTTATTACCATTATTTTGAACACTTTTCAGTTAAGTCACTTATCTTTGTTTGGATTGTATTTCTGTTTTTTGTTTTTCTTGACTCTCTGTGTTGGTTTCTACAGCATAGACAAAACAGCCACCTCTCCCAGGCTTGATGAAGTGGTCTTTTATAGTATATAAAACTTATTATTCAGCTTGGCATGAGCTCTTGGTGGTCTCTCAATTGCTTGTGATTGTCCAAGCTCATTTTTTTTCACCATGTTGTTAATGGTTCCCAGTATCTGAGAGTATGACAAGACCCATTTCTGTGTGAGTATTTTCTCATTAATCCAATATTTAGGAGTTGATAAACAAGTTCCAGACTTACTTCAGAGGAAACTGCTCCATGTGTAGCTATAGATTCCGTGTATCAGTTGGAAGAGGTGAGTTCAGAAATCTCCTATGTTGTCACCTTGGACCATAACTTGAAATAACAATAAATCATTACATTAAAATGCCAATATATACTGGATTGATGCTGAAAGAAGCAAACTGATGCCTTACTCTGAATCATATAAGTAAGTGTTCACATTAAGTCACACATTAAAAATGGAAAAGGAGAGGGGAAAATACTCATGGTGTGTGTTGAGATAAACAAATAAGTTAAACTATCTAGTCTCCATAAGGCATGAAATCTCGAGTTGCTAAATTATCCATTTCTTAATGTAAAGTTTTTATCTCTGACATTTGCAATACTTATGTCTAAAAATATGATAATCATGTGAGTAAAATCATCATTCCTCTCCCAGTATGAATAATTTACCTAAACTGTGAAAAAGCCTATGGGTTTTTTGTTTCTTTGAAACACCTGTTGTATTTTACAGTCAGTGAGCCAGTTCTTCAAAATCTGAAATTCCTTGTAAAACACTTGCAAATCAACAGCACTTTTCCTTAATATTTTTGTGTCTGAATATTCCTTTCACAATGAACAGTTAATACAGTATATGTTTTCTAAGTAATACGTGAAAACTTAATGAATAATTTGATTCTTCTTTTGAGGGGAAAATCTAATATATTGAGTTAAAATTATTTGGTTAAAAAGATTTAAGTTTTGTTATTGTATATACTATGTGATGTTACGTTTCTAACAATGTTCTCTGGATGTTACAGTTTGTCCCTCTAATTTACTTTTCTTTTTAAAATAACTTAATTTTAAAATTTTACCTTTAATTCCCTCACAGTTCCACTCTGTTTAGACAGGAAGGTTAGCATTTTGAGTATCCTTCCAGAATCACAATAGAAACAGACTCAGAGACTTTGAAAAAACTTCATGGTTACCAAGGGGGACAGGTAAAGGGGAGGAAGGGGTGGACTGGGGGTTTGGGATGGAAATGTTCTAAAATTAGATTGGGATGATGGCAGTATAACCACAAATCTAACAGTTTTTTTTTTTTTCAAAAGAAGCAGAAGCACATTTTATGATATTTTGTGCCTTTATATTTTTTATTTCATGCTGTGTCTTGGAGACCTTTCTTTATAGATACATGTAATTGTTTTAGTATAATTGTTTACACAGGGACAAAGGCTATACAACAATTCATTTGACTATTTCATTATTAAAGGGAATTAGACTTTCAGTCTACTATTTCAAAATAAACTTTAATGACTATAGTAATAATTTGTTTTACATAAATTATTATATATCTGTAGAATGAATTCTCAGAATTGAAATTGCTTGGCAAAAGAATATGCATTTTAGATTTTGACTGCAAATGGTTTCCAAAAAGAGTTAACCAATTTACATTCCTACCAACAGCATATAAGAACTTCTGTCTTCCCACACTGTCACAAATATTTTGCTTTATACAATTCTTTGATATTTGTTGATCAATAGGAAAGTTTTAACATTCAATTCTTTAGTAATGAGTGCTGGACAACTTTTTATTTTTTAAAGGCACTTATATATATTTCTCTTTGAACTACCAGGACTTTATCTTCGTAAATTTTTCTAGTATTCTCTTCCTTTTCTTGTTTTTATGTATGAGCACTTTGCACATTACAGAAACTAGTCTTTATCTGTCAAATGCATTGTAGACTGTCATTTGTCTTTTTTCTATATAATTTTTATAGAATCAAATTATCAACCATTTGCTTTTTGTTTGGTTTTGTTTTTATATGGGTACTGATTTTTATGCCATCTTTAGTAAAGTCTTCTTTACTCCAAGGATATTTTACAAGTATGTTTCTCATGTTCTCTTCTATTATTTTTATAGTTTCTCTCTATACATTTATATTTTATTATCTATAATTTATTTTGGTTTAAGGAGATTATTTTTCAGATGCCATATTAGTCATCCCAACAACATTTATTGAATGATCTGTATTTATTGAATGACCTATCTGATTTTCAAGGCTACTTGCATACAATGACAAAATTTCTGTGAGCATTTCAGTCCCTTTCTGGATCTTCTGTTTTTTGTTCTGTTTTGTTTTGTTTTCCTACTGCTTGAACTTTTGATACATCAGTACCAAAAATGGTAAAATTATTATCAACACTTATGTTTTAAACTATAATTTTATACTGTATTGAATACCTGGTGGGGCTAAACCTCATTTATGACTCATTTTTCAGAATATTCATGGCTATCTTTATATGTTTCCTTTTCAAATGAATTTTAAAATTACCCTTTTTACTCTCAAAAATCACTGTTATTTTCAGTGGAATTATTTATTTCTAAAACATAAAATGTACACCAATTTCAAATCTTGTTCAAAACAAGAAATAAATGTATGTCTTATCGTTAGTTAAGTCCTTTTAATTTTTTTTTTGTCCACACCTGTGGCATGTGGAAATTCCTGAACCAGGGATCAAACCCACTCCACAGCAGCAACCTCAAGTGCTGTAGTAATAACACTGGATCCTTAACCTGCTATGCCAAAGATAACCCACCTTTTAATGTTTTTAAATAGAGATTAAAATCATATTCATAGATCCTATGGATTCAAATTCATTACTAAATATTTTATCTTTTTGATAGCATTATTTACATTATAAAGAAGTTTTTCCTATTATATTTTCTTTATTTTTTATCTTGATATGGATGCACCCATGGCATATGGAGTTTCCCAGGCTAGGGGTTGGATCAGAGCTGTAGTTGCCACAGTCACAGCAATGCTGTGCCACAGTCACAGCAATGCTGGATCCCAGCTGCATCTGTGATCTACAGCATAGCTCACAAAAATGCTGGATCCTTAACCCACTGAGCAACACCAGGGAGCAAACCTGTGTTCTCTTAAATGCTAGTCAGATTAGATTCTGCTGAGCCATTACAGGAACTCTGTTTTTCCCATTTTAAAGTTGACTTTTATTTGTAACAAAGCCTTTACTTCAGGGGTATGAATTTTATAATCAGTCACATCACTGAGTATTCACTCTATTTTTATTAGATTTTAAGTTGATTCTTTTGAAATTTCAGGTATAAAATTTTATTCTCTGTAACCATAATTTTTATCACATTTGTTCGAATACATATGCATAATATATCTTTCCTTTATTTAATTGCATTGGCTAGTACTTAAAATGTAAGCTAACAGTCTATAAATGGTAAACTCTTAATTTTTGGATGTCTGAAAAAGTCATGTTACCCCCCTTCTTGTATGATAGATCCTCCTTTGACAATTACATTCCTCAGCACTGTTTGAGATATAATGAACATATAATAAACTGCACATATATTAAAACTGACAACCACTAATCTGTTCTCAATCCCACAGTAAAAATAATAACATCCATCACCTTCCCTAAGTTTCCTCATTTTTATTTGCAATCCCTCTATCCTGCCTCTCCCCATTTGCCCTCTACCCTCAACAACCACAGATGTATTTTTGTTACTGTACATTAATTTACATTTCATAGAACTCTATATTAGAGCAATCATACACAGTTTACACTTGATTTTGTCTGGCTTCTTTCACTCACTATGATTGAGATTCTACCATGTTTTTGTATGTATCAAGAGCTCCTTTTCTTTATTTTTGTCTTTTTAGGGCTGCACTCACAGCATATGGAAGTTCCCAGGCTGTGGGTTGAGCTATAGCCACTGGCCTTTGCCACAGCCATAGCAATGTCAGATCTGAGCTATGTCTGTGACCTATACAATAGCTCCCAGCAATGCCAGGATCCTTAACGCCCTGAGCCAGGCCAGGGATCAAACCTATGTCCTCATGGATACTAGTTGGGTTTGTTTCTGCTGAGCCACAATGGTAATTCCAAAAGCATATTTCTTTTTATTTCTGAGGAATATTCACTGTATGGATATGACAAATTTGTTTAACTGTTTACTCATTGATGAATATATGGGGTGTTTCCAGTCATCAATTATCTTTTAGAGAGATTTGAAAACTGAGTAAATATGTTTACTTACCCATATATTTACCATATTCAGTGCTCTTCATTTCTGTGTAGATACAGATTTCCCTCTGTTATTATTTTCACTTTTCCAGAAGGACTTCCTATCATGTTTCTGGTAGTACTGATATTCTAGTGCTGGATTCTTTCAGCTTTTGTGTCTGTAAAATATTTTTAACTTCATTTTTCAATGATCTCTTGTCAAGTATAGAATTGTAGATTGACAATTTCTTTCAGGACTTTAAAAACGTTCTTTCACTGTCTTCTTGCTTGTATAATTTGAGGAGAGGTCTGCTGTTATTGTTATATTTGTTCCACTGTATGTTAATACTTTATTATTACTTTTTGCTTGTTTTTTTTGTGAATTTCAATTATGTTGTGCTTTGGTGTAATATTCTTCACGTTTCTTATGCTGGAAGGTCATTGAGCATCTTTGATCTGTGGATTTACATGTTCATCAAGTTAGACAGATTTTGGCATTACTTTTGCAAATATTTTTTTTCTGTCCATCACTTCTTTCCTCTCCTGGGACTTCTATTGCATGTTTATTAGGCAACTTGAACTTGGACAATAGGCACTCATTCTCTGTTCACTGATTTTAGTCTTTTTCTTCCTTTGTTTCATTTTGGATGATATATCTTTGAGGTCAGTAATGTTTTCTTTTTCAGTGTCAATGCTGATGTTAATTCCATCTAGTATATATTTCATCTCATATCTTTCACTTTTAGAAGTTTAATTCAGGTCTTTTAAAATATTTTCCATGTCTCTTCTTAATATGCTGCTGCTTTCCTCTATCTCTTTGAATATACGAGGTATAGATCTTCCTTGAGTTAAGATGGGGTTACAGCCCAATAAACCCATCATAAGTTGAAAATATCCTAAGTTGAAAATGCATTTAATACACCTAGCTACCAAACATCATAGTTTAGCCAAACCTATCTTAAACATGCTCAGAAGATGTATATTAGCCTACTGTTGTGCAGAATCATTTAACAAAAAGCCTATTTTATAATAAAGTATTGAATATCATATAATTTATTGAATATTATACTGACAGTGAACAAAAGAATGGTTTTTTGGGCACAGAATGATTGGAAGCATATCAGCTGTTAACCCTCATGTGGTTGACCATGAGCTGTGGATTACTGCTGCTACCTTGCATCACAGGAGAATATTGTAGTACATTATGCTAGCCTGGGAAAAAAATCAAAATTCAAAATTTTAAGTATGGTTTCTATTGAATGTGTATTTCTTTAACACCATCATAAATTTGTAAAATTATAAGTTTAACTATTATAAGTCAAGGACCGTTTTTTATTTATAACTGATTTAATATCCCTGTCCATTGATTTCTATTGTGTGCCATTTCAGCAACAGTTTCTATTAATATTTTCTCT
Organism: Phacochoerus africanus; assembly: GCF_016906955.1. Taxonomy (NCBI): domain Eukaryota; kingdom Metazoa; phylum Chordata; class Mammalia; order Artiodactyla; family Suidae; genus Phacochoerus; species Phacochoerus africanus. The sequence goes on from NC_062544.1 coordinate 219,732,356, forward strand.
TTATCATGGATTATATTTTCCTATTAACATAGTATCATTGCCTTGGTACCAGATGTTGTACATTTTATGTTATTAAGTGCTATATGTTTTCTATTCTTTGTATATTGAGTTTTGTTTCAGGGCACAATAACTTTTTTTAAAAGAAACAGTACAGGTTTTTGTTTTTTTAATTTTAAAATAAATGTATAACTACACTAAATTGCCAAAACTTAGGCAGGACTGAAGTATAGCTGTGGATAAGTGAAATAAATGACAGTAATGACACAAAAACAGGAGATAGAGATTAGGGATATTTAGTTATTAAAAGCTGCTTGCACTCTCCATGAAGCAGTATAGTGTTATTTAAAAGTGGACTGGTATAGCTTTTAAATCTATATTGCAAACTCTAGGGTAACTACTTAAAAAATGAAAGCAGGGGAAGTATAAATGATAAGCTAAGAAGGAAGAGCAAAAGGAATCTATAAAATATCCAGTTCAAACCACAAAAGAAATAAAGGGAAGAAAAAATAGGAACAAAGAAGGGCAATGAACAGCAAGAGTAACAACTATGGTAGATATTAGTTCACTATAAAATCACTTCAAATGTCAATTGTCTAAATACATCAATTAAAAGACAGTGATTCAAAAAATAAGACCCAACTAAGTTGTCTACAAGAAATTTTAAGTATAAATGCATATATAGATTAAAAGTACATGGATGGAGGAAGACATACCATTCTAACATGAATCAAAAGATCTGTGTGTCTGTGTGTTTATATTTCTATTATCTATCTTATCTATTGCCAGTTGCTTTAGGATAATGAAGAACATTGTTAGATCAGTGAACCCCATAAGCACTGGCCCACTGCAATACTTCATTTGCTGTATGAAATGAGTTCCTTAAAAGGAAATGCTCTATGGAATAATGATGTATAAGACATTCTGTAAGTCCAGGGATAACTGTTTCGGCAGAAGCATTCCATAGAGGGGAGGTAGAGCTATAACCAATGTGTCTCTTCAGGTAAGAACAACATGCTGTCCCTTCTATGAAGAAAGAGGCTCAGTGTAAGTGCCTCAGTGTAATCAACCTGTCACCGGGTAACTTATCACCCAAGAAATGGTGCCATATTGAAGACAGTGTTTACATTTGCTGTTGTAATATTGGGCACTCAACAGTGGTTGGAGCCAGGTTGGCCTTGGTGAGTGGAAGTCCATGTTGCTGAGCCCATACATAACCTGTATCCTTGCCACTATGGCTACTTTGTTCATAAAACCATTTGATGATGAAAGGGTAACTGGAAAAGAAGCTGACTGATATCCACAGAATGGACCATTCTGTCCACTTGAGTGTTAAAATTTCTTGGCTGAGGTCACCTGTTGGTAGCATTCATATGGAACAAACATACATACATACTAACAACAAAATTTTAGATAAAAATAACATTCACATTAGTGCCCTCAAAAATAAAATACATACATATAGGTATTACATATATGAAGAAAACTACAAAAAAAGTTTTTTTCTACTGAAAAAAAAAAAAACAACTGAAGAACAAATAAATAGTCCATGTTTATGGATAGGAGGACTCAATATTGTCAAGATGTCAGTTATTCCCAGATTAATACATAGCTTCAACACATACAGATTCAACACAATTCCAATCAAAATCCAACCACTTATTTCATGGATGTTGACAAGTTGATTCTAAAGTTTATATGGGGAGTTCCCATCATGGTGCAGCAGAAGTGAATCCGACTAGGAACCATGAGGTTGCAGGTTTGGTCCCTGGCCTCAGTCAGTGGGCTAAGGATCTGGTGTTGCTATGAGCTGTGGTGTAGGTGGCAGACGTGGCTTGGATCTGGTGTTGCTGTAGCTGTGGTGTAGGCCAGCAGCTGTATCTCTGATTCGACCCCTAGCCTGGGAACCTCCATATGCTGCAGGTGCAGCCCTAAAAAGCAAAAATAATAATAAAGTTTATATGGAGGGGCAACAGACCCAGAATAACCAATATGATACTAAAGGAGAGAAGCAAAGTCATAGGAATGATGCTACCTGATTTTATGCCTTAATATAAACCTAAAGTAATAAAGACAGAATGGTATCGATGAAAAAAATAAGTATACCATAGAACAGAATAGAGAACCTATAAATAGATCTGCACAAGTAGTCAGTTAACTGACAAAGGAACAAAAGCAATACAATGGATAAAAGACAGTCTTCTCAACAAATGATACTCGAACAACTAGAAATGTTCATACACATAAAATGAGTCGATGCAAATTTTACACTTTCATGAAAATTAACTCAAAAATGGATTATAGTCCTAAATGTTAAAATGAAATGTAAATCCACATAGTAGCAAATGTTGCGACTTTGGGTTTGATGATGATTTCTTAGATATAACACCAAAGGCACAATCCATGAAAAAAAATAATTCATAATTGTGACTTCATTAAATTAAGAACTTCTGCTTTGTAAAAGGCACTATCAAGAGGATGACAAGACAAGCCACAGACTAGAAGAAAATAGTTGCAAAAGATGTACCTAATAAATCACTGTAAACCAAAATATACAAAGAACTCTTATAATGCAACTTTAAGAAAACAATCTGACTAAAAATGGGCAAAAGATCTGAACAGATAACAAAGAGGATAGATGGCAAATAAGCATATATTTAAAATTTCAAATTAAAACAAGAGTGAGGAACCACTACACATCTATTAGAGTGGCAAAAATCCAAAACACTATCAATACCAGGTGCTTGGAAGGATGTGGCACAATAAGAACTCATTTATTGAGGGTGGGAATGCAAAATTGACTGTGGGAACAGTTTTTTAGCTTATTAAAAAAGCAAACATACTTTTACCATATGATTCAGCAATCATGCACCTTAGTATTTATTCAAAGCAGTTTAAAACTTATATCCACACAAAAATCTGAATGGATAAATAAATTGTTGTACCTCCAAGCAATGGAATGTTACTCAGTTCTATAAAGAAATGAGCTATGAATCCATGAAAAAAAGGGGGACCCTTAAATACATATTACTGAATGAAGGAAGTCAACCTGAAAAGACTACACGCTATATGATTTCAACTGTATGACATTCTCAAAAGAGAAAACTATGTAGACAGTGAAAAGATTGATAGTTGATAGGAGTTAGGGGAAAGAAGCAATGAATAGGCTGATACAGATTTTAAGAGCAGTTAAACTATTCTGCATTCTGTATCTAATGTATTACATAATGATGGATAAATGTCATTACACACGTTAAAACATCAAGCATGAGCCCTAATGTAAACAATGGATTTGGGTAATGATGTATTCATATATGTTCATCAGTTATAACAGAGGTATCACTCTGGTGGAGGATGTTATAGGTGGAGAGGCTCTGTGTATGTGTGGGGGTGGGGAGGCAAGGGGAGTGTGCAGTATGTAAAATTGGTTTAAAACATTAATTAAAAATAGAAAAAGGGAACCCTCTTGCACTGTTGGTAGGGATGTAAATTGGTGCAGCCACTGTGGAAAACAGTATGAAAGTTTCTCAAAAAACTAAAAATAGAACTATAATATGACCCAGCGAGTTCACTTCTGGGTGTGTATATATATATATATAAAACTCTCCAAAAACACTAATTTGAAAGGATACATGCATCCCAATGGTTATAGCCACATTATTTATAATTGCCAAGATAGAAGCAACTTAAGTGTCCATCAACAGATGAATGGATAAAGATGTAGCATATATGTAACACACACACACACAATGGAATACTGCTCAGCCATAAAAAGAAATTTTGCCATTTGCAGCCACTTGGGTGGTCTTGGCGGGCATTATGTTAAGTGAAATAAGCTAGAGAAAGACAAATTCTATATAGTCTCACTTACATATGGAATCTAAAAAAAATACAAAAAATCTAGTGACAAAAAGGAAGCAGACCCACAGATATAGAGAACAAGTGGTTACTGGTGGGGTGAGGGAAGGGGGAAGGGGCGATACCGGGATGGGGAGTGGCACATACAAAGTATTAGGTGTAAGATAGGCTGCAAGAATATATTTATTGTACAATACAGGGAATATAACCAGTATTTTGTAATAACTTTAAATGGAGTATAACCTTTAAAAATTGTATACAAATTTAAAAATATCTGTTATTTTAGAAAAAGTGTACAGGGAGGTCCCAGGTACTCCTCACCCATTTCCCCATCACTAATACATTGCATAATTATAGTTTAAAATCAAAACAAAGAGGATGACATTTACACAGTTCATAGAGCTTACTCATATTTTATCTGTGTTAGATACACTTATTTGTGTGTATGTATGTGTAGGTCTACATATTTTTTTCACATGTGTAGATTTGGGTAGCTATAATCAAGATTCAGAACTGTTCTATCACCAACAGTGTCTCCTGTGTTCCTCTTTTACAGCTACACTAGTCATTCCCTTACTCATTCCTAAATTTTGGCAAACATTAATCAGTTCTCCAGCTCTATAATTTGCTATTTCAAGATTGTCGTATCAGTGGATTCATTCAGTATTTAATCTTTTAGGATCAGCTTTTTTTTTTTTTTTTCCTACTCAGCACAATTCTCTTGAGAACCATACAAGTTGTGAATATCAATAGTTCTCTTTTGTTGCTAAATAGTATTTTATGGTATAATGTGCCACATTTTGTATAACCATTCACCCACTGAGGGACACTTGGGTCGTTTTTAGTTTTTGGCTATTACAATTAAATCTGCTCTGAACATTGTTTACAGATTTTGCGTGAAGATCAGTTTACATTCTCTAGAATAAGTAACTCAGAAATGAGATTGTTAGATAATACAGTAATTGTTTTAATTTTAGAAGAAAATGCCAATCTGTTTTCTTTTTTCTTTTCTTCTTTTTTTTTTCTTCTTTTCTCTTTGCTTTTTAGGGCCACACCTGTGGCATATGAAGGTTCCCAGGCTAGGAGTCAAATTGGAGCTATAGCTGCTGGCCTAAGCCACAGCCACAGCAACTTGGGATCTGAGCCGCAGTCTGTGACCTATACCACAGCTCATGGTAAGGCCAGATCCTTGACCAGGTAAGGCCAGGGATTGAACCTGCAACTTCGTGGATACTAGTCAGATTTCCACTGCACCACAATGGGAACTCCTCTTCTAAGAGTTTTATAGTTTTCTTTCTTCAAGTTAAGTCATTGATATATTTCTCTTTTTTGGATGTGGTAGGAGGTAATTGTCCATCTCCATGATTTTTCATGTGGATTTTTGGTTGTCTTAGCACCACTTGTTGAAGGGACTATTTTCCTTCGCCCCCCTTATCCCCCCTGTGCCCCACTGAATTTTTGCAGAAACTTGTAGAAAATCAGTTGGTCATAGATGTATGGTTTTATTTATGGACTCTCAATTCTATCATTGATCTATATGTCTTTCTTTATGCCAATACCACATTGTTTTTATATGTGTAGCTACAAAGGAAGTTTTGAAATTGGGAAGTGTGAGTCTTCCAAATTTGTTTTTTCGGCATTGTTTCGGCTTTTCTTGCCTTGGCATTTCCACGTGAATTTTAGGATAAACTTTTCCATTATTTAAAATGGCTATTGGTATTTTGACTAGGACTGCATTAAATCTGTTAGATTTTTTTTTAATTTAAACAATACTAAGCATTCTAATTCATGAAAAAGGAATGTGCTTTCACTTATTTAGGTCTTCTTTAATTTCTTTTATCAATGTTTGTAGTTTTCAATATACAAGTTTTACATTATCCTTTTAATATGCTGTTCAATTTTGTTTGCTAATACATTGTTAAAACTGTTTCCATGTATATTCATAAGGAATGTTGGCCTCTATTGTCTTGTGATGTTTGTCTAGCTTTGAAATCAGAGTAATGCTGGTGTCATTGCTAGAGTTAGGAAATGTTCCTTCCTCTTCTATTTTTTGGAAGAGTTTCAAAAGAATTTGTATCAATTCTTTTTTTATTTTATTAATATATTTTATTTGTATATTTTAAGGATTGTTATGATTAGAATGTTGTGAAATAAAGTTTAACAGTGTAGATAAGAAAAGTTCACAGGTTGATTTCATTCTAATCTAATGACAAAAGTTTATAATTCCTAATATTTTGATTACCAATTTCTAAATCCTCCACTATTCAAAAAATACTGAAAATATTTCACTAAGTTTTGGTACATGGGCTGATAAAGATTATGCATATCAAGAGATTATGCATATGCACTAGTATGTATTTTGTGTATTCATTTCAAATTCTGGGAAGAATGTGGTCAAAAAAGCATCAATACTATGTTCTAATATAAAAACTGAGGTCCAGGTTAATGGACAGACCAGCTTATGGCCACTCAACTAGAAATTAACAGTTTGGTTAAACCATGGGAATCTTTAGACTTCAAATGCTAGTTATCCACTCTTTATATATTTGTTAAAAGTTATTAAAAAGACTTTCCTCTTTAAATTTGGCATACAAGTTTATATCTTCACTTTAATTTTTTTGAGTGTCATTTCTAAATTTCTTCTGTAATAGTGGAAAACCTTTCCCCCTCACTATTTTAACATATTGTATGAACAAGTGTTTTAACTTACTTGAAAGATTACTATTCAACAATTCTGATTAATACATTTCTGACATTGAAATTGTTGAATTTTACTAACATTTTGAATATATACTGGAATATAAATTAGTTCCACACCTTATTCTAGATGTGATTTTTGGCAGAGTTTTTTTTTCCTTCCTTCCTTTTTTTAATGGCTGCACCCACGGAATATGGAAATTCCCTGGGCCAGGTACTGAATCCAAGCCACAGCTCCTACCTATGCCACAGCTGCAACAATGTCAGATCCTTAACCCACTCTGCTGGGCTGAGGATTGAACCTGTGCCTCTGCGGTGAACTGAGCCACTGCAGTCAGGAGTTTCTAAGTACTGATTCAATGTCAGCTTATAGCTATGTTCAATTTTCTTTCTCTTCTTGAGCCCATTTGGGTAATTCAAGTATTCTGGGAATTTGCCTATTTCATCTAGGTTATCTAATGTTGGCATACAATTGTTCATAGTATTCTCTTACAATCCTTTCTTCTGTAAGTGTGATACTAATGTTCCCACTTTCATTCCTGTTTTTAATTGTTTATTTTTTCTTAGTCAGTCTAGGTAAAGTTTTGTCAATTTGTTCATCTTTTCCAAGAACCAATGTATAGGTTGATTATTTTTTTCTATTCTGTTTCATTTTCTCTCTAATCTTTATTATTTCCTTACCTGTGCTAGCTTTAGGTTTAATTTGCTCTTTTGTTAAGGTGTAGAGTTATTGATTAAATCTTTTTAATGTAGGCATTCATAGCTACAAATATTCCTCTGAGCTGTGTCTTTGGTATAACCTATACATTTAGTTTTTTTGTTTTCACTTGTATCAAAGTATCTCGAATTTCCCTTGTAATTTTCCCCATTAATCCATTGGTTGAGTGTGCTGTTTAATTTCCAAGTTTTGTGAATTTTCTTATTTTATTTTAGATTTCTAGTGTCTTTTCATTATGGTAAAAGAGAAAATTTGCTATAATTTTAATCTTTTAAAATTTACTGAGATTTGTTTTGTGGCCTAAAATAAGCCCTTTACTGGAGAGTGTTCCATATGCTCTTGAGAAGAATATATATTCTTTTATTATTGTGTGGAGTACTCTATGTTGATTAGGACTAGTTGGTTTACATTATTATGTAAATCCTCTCTTTCTATTTTGATCTCCTATCTAGATTTTCTATCCATTATTGAGAGCAAATGATTGGATTCCTTATTATTACTGAATTGTCTAATTCTCCCTTTAATTATTTCCATTAATGTTTGCCACATATATTTGGGATTTGGTGTTGGGTGCATTTTTATTTACAATTATTATATCTTTTAACTGAATTGATACTTTTCAGTATATAAGATCCTTCTTTGTCACTTGTAGGCTTTTGACTTAAAGTTTACTTTATCTGTTATTAATATTGCCACCCAAGCTCTCTTTTGGTTATTACTTGCATGGACTATCTTTTCTATCCTTATAATTTTAATCTATTTATGCTTTTTTATCTAAAAATGAGTCTCTTGTAAATAACATATTGTTGGATCATTCATATATATGTGTGTGTGTGGGTGCATATATATATTTTTTTTTTTCCCTCTTTTTAGGGCTGTGCCCACAGCATATGGAAGTTCCCAGGCTAGAGTTGAATTGGAGCTACAGCTGCCAGCCTATACCACAGCCATAGCAATGCAGGATCCAAGCCATGTCTGCGACCTACACCACAGATCAGGGTATTGCTGGATCCTTAGCCCACTGAGTAAGGCCAGGGATTGAATCCGCATCTTCATGGATACCAGTTGGGTTTGTTTTCACTGTGCCACAATGAGAACTCCCCTGGATCATATATATTTTATTTATGTATTTATTTATTTATTATTTTTGTCTTCCGTCTTTTCAGGGCTGCACCCACAGCATATGGAGGTTCCCAGGCTAGGGGTCTAATCAGAGCTACAGCTGCTGACCTATGCAGATCCTAGCCACATCTGCAACCCACACCACAGCTCATGGCAACACCGCATCCTTAACCCACTGAGTGAGGCCAGGGATTGAACCTGCAACCTCATGGTTCCTAGTTGGATTCGTTTCCGCTGCACCATGACAGGAACTCCCATATATATTTTTTAATCTGCCAACCTCTGTCTTTTAATTGGTGAGTTTAATCCATTTAAAGTAATTACTAATAAGGAAGTACTCAACTTCTGCCATTTTTCTACTTGTTTTCAAAATACGTATCTTTTATTGATTCTGAATTGCTCCAATACAACTTTTTGTTTGACTCATTTCTTCTAATACACCATTTTTTATTCCCTACACACTTCATTTCCTGTATTTTTTTTGTTAATTTCAAATGGTTATCCTGGTGATTACAATTAATAGCCTAAATTTATGTCTATTTTGATACCAACATAGCTTCAATAGCATGCAAAATTCAGCTCCTGTAGAGCTCCCTCAACCTCCCCTTGTATGTTGTTTTAATATCTTTATACATTGTATGCCCATTAATAAAGATTTATATTTATTATTTTATATATTTGTCTCAAGTCATGAAAGAAACAAAATAGAGGAGTTAAGAAAAGAAAAACATAATACTGCCTTTGACATCTATCTATATAGTTACCGTTACCAGTGTTCTTGATTTCTTTAAATGGCTTCAAGTTAACTATCCAGTGTCCTTTCATTTCAGCTGGCAGACTCCCTTTAGTATTTTTTGTAAGGAGGGTCTACTAGTGATAAACTCTCTACGTTTGTTTATCTGGGAATGTCTTAATTTCTCTTTCATTTTCATGAGGGAAAATATTGCCAGATAAAGAATTCTTTGTTGATAGGTTTTAGTTTTTGTTTTCCTTTCAGCACTTTAAATATTGTCATTGTACTGCCTTTTGGCTTCTGTGGTTTCTGATGTGGAATTGGCTATTAATCTTATTGAGGATCCCTTATATACAGGGTGAGTCACTTCTCTCTTGCTATTTTTTTTCTTTTTTTGGGGGGGGCACATCTGGAGCCCCAGGCTAGTGGTTAAATTGGAGATTGGAGCTGTAGCTGCTGACCTACACCACAGCCACAATGATGCTGGATCCTTAACCCACTGAGTGAGGCCAGAGATCAAACCTGCATTCTCATGGATACTGGTTGGGTTTGTTACAATACGAACTCCTGAGATTCTTTGTCTTCATAAAGTTTGATTGTTTATAGGTTACAGTATGGGTCTCTTTGTGTTGTTCATATTTAGAGTTCATTGAATTTCTTGGCTATAATAGATTCAGATCTTTCCTCAAGTTTGCAATGTTTTCAGCCATTTCCTCAAATATTCTTTCTTTCCCCTTTGATCTTTGTCTTCTCCTTCAAGTATTTCCATAATATATTGTTATATTTGATGGTGTCACTTATCCTCTGTTCATTTGCCTTCATTTCTTTTTGTTCCTCTGAGTCAGGAGCAATTGGCCAATTTCTTCTGTCTGCTCAAATCTGCTGTTAAATCTTTCCAGTGAATTTTTCATTTTAGCTACAGTAATTTTTAGCTCCAAAATTTCCACTTGGTTCTTTTCATAATTTCTATTTCTTTATTAAAAGTCCCTATTTGTTCATTTACTGTTATCGAAGATTTTAAATTGGCTATTTCATTTGCACTTGTTTTAGCTTCATGTCTTTTTTTTCCCTTGAGTTTTATTTTTTCCATTATAGTTAATTTACAGTGTTATCAATGATTTCTTGATCTTAAAAAAAATTAAAGTTATTTTTATTGCTCTGAGTTTCTCAAAAGTCTTATTTTTCAAGTCTTGTTATTCTTTAAATAGAATTAACTCCCTATAGAATGAATTATTATAATAGTTAATTTTTGTAGTCTTTTTTAGCTTTAGTCTTTTTAATGTAGTTTGGAATTTTTTCTTCAAACCGCCCCCCCTCTTTGTTCTCTACTCTGGATAAATAGTTTTATAGCTTCTCTCAATTAGATTCTAGACCCTAGTCTATGATTTCAGAGTTCTTGATCCATGATATAACAGGGAATATGAAAAATAAAAAGGCTAGCTACTGATCTAGTATGTCAGAAACCAGGCCCAAGAGTTGTTTGAGGGTTTAAAATCTTCCAGGTAGTTGAGATGGTTTCTGTTTTCTATTTTTGTGTTTTAATTTCTCAGGTCATTACTCTGTGTTAAAAACGTGGTTTGTAATATCCTACTTTTAAGAACTGAAAGTTTCTTTGTCATTTTAACATAGGTTTAAATTTTATAAATTTTTCAATGGGCACTTGAAGTCATAACATATTTTCAAGGTATAAAGTTCAGGTATATTACAATGAAGAAACATTGTAAATCAACTATAATAAAAATTTTTTTAAATTTAAAAATGGGAGGGATAATAAAAAATAAAGTTCAAGGTATATTAAATAAATCTTCCAAGTAAATTGTCTCTTTTTCTCCTGAGCTTTTTCTTACTTTTTGTCTTAAGTTGTCATTAAATTGTTAGACTCTCTCATTATTAGCACATTTTCTATTTATTTCTTATTAGTCCTTATATATCAAAAACTGTAAGAGTTGTCCTACATTATTTGGTTTATTAAAATTTGTAAAACAGTTTTATTGTGGATGGTACATTTTATCACTATAAATAACCACACTTTTCCAATTTAACTTATTTTGCCTTGAACTTGGTTGATATTAACATCATAACTCCAATTTTATTTTTGCTAGTAGTTGTCTAATACTTCCTATTACTAATCTTTGAATCACTTGGCTTTAGATGATTCTTTTGTGAATTTTGTTTGTGACACACACTTACCTTTTTCTTCTAAGTAATTCACTTTTTATATCTATTGACATGAGAGACATTTCATCATTGTTCTTTCATTAAAAAAAAGTGTTTTTACTTAATTTTCTGGGAGACAATTTACATACTACCTGCTTTTTAAGTTAATTTGACAATTTTCCATAATGAACTGCTTAAAGAGAAGTTTTGGGCTAGAATTGAATGAAACAACAAAAAAGCAAACATTACATGAAGAGATAAAAATTTTAAAAGACTTTAAAAAACCAATATTGTCACCAATTATATTCAAAGAGAACACACAAATTGTATTGGCATGATATGTGTTTTTAGTGTTTCCTTGTGGTTGGCTTTCCTATCTTGCAAGTGACAGACACAGTCAGTTACAGTTTTTCATGAAAGGTTCACTCAGGGATTTTAGTTGAAGGCCTTGGATGGAAGACTCTAGGGTCTTGAAATCCCAAACTGTCATGGCCCAACTGGTTTTTATAGGACAAATTCTCTGATGTTCTTGCTTGTCTACCTTATAAATAGGTACGTTAGTGATGCTACTCCAGTACAGGATCTCTGAAGCTGTATTGTGTTGCTTGACCAGGACTCTCTTGTTCATGTTGCGGAAGTGTTCCATGGCTAACATGTTGTGCTGGATGTTTTATTTTGAAATGTCTAGTTGGGGACTAAAGTCCAATAGATGGAGTCATCTTAAAGAGCACCGGGCAGCATTCACAGCCAGCAGCACCATTCTCTGGGAGATATAATAAGCTCAGGAGTGGCAGGAACTGTGTTTTCAGATTCAAACCTGAATACTGTTTGAGATACCAGCACTGGACATAGTGCTGTCATGGCTGACCCAGGCCAGAGAGCTCCCACTGGCAGAGAAGGTGAACCTGGGACCCAGCTTCCAGTGCCACAAAACTCTGACATCAGCTAACTAAAAGGTACCTTGCTGCTCCATGGCATACTGGTTGGCCTTTCATCCACTTTATAATTGTATGCAGAAGTACTTAATCTGCATTTGAAGTCTCATAATCCTGCTGCCAGTGAGACACTATTGAGATACCGATCCAAACTAAGAATAGTTGAATGAACTGGCTTTTTAATGTCCTTGCTTACCTACTTGTCATCTTTATACTCAAGTGACAGATGGAAGTGAATTGTTTTTCATTATCCATAGCAAATTTGTTCTTTAGAGGAGACCACTTCACAAAAGAGGCTAACTTGATTCTCAGTGTCACCAAGGTTAGCTTCCAGACTCCATCCTTCTGACTCATGAAAAGGACAACATGATCATGCTTTAGAGCCCTACCAATACCTGTGATGTCTCCATTGTACTTCTGGAGTTTACGAGGTTTTACCCACTGACTCCCATTCCTCTTACAGATGTGAACTTTTCAGTTATTGTGGCTAAAGGCAATCTTGAGTATGATCTTTGTTCCAAGCATGGCAAGTGATTGGTTCTAGTAAAAACTGTTGGAGGGACATTTTTTTTTTCGGTACTTTTAAAAGTTTAGAAAGCTGGATTCAGGGCAGTTCTGATAAGCTCACAGTGGAAGACTCTGGTCAGTCAACACGAACAGGCCTATTCCATTCTGCAACTTTTGTGTAGGTTATTTTTCCTCTTCCTCCTCCACTTCTACTTCTTCTCTCTCTTCCTTCTTCTCTGTCTTATGTAGTTCCTTTCACCATATGGCCTGCATTTTCTTATTTTCAATTTTAGATGATTATCTGTTGCCTAATTTTTGAAGTTTTGTGGTGTTAATTTTTTAATGGTATATTTTTGAAGGTGTATTTTTAATTCTTCTTAAATTTGCTATATATATGCATAATATCAATTGATTTCTCCTTATCAAAGGTGAAATTGGTATAATTCCTCTTCCACTGCTTATCTCCAGTCTCAATTCACCACCAATTAACCACCATACTTAGCTATAGAATTATTAATTCTTTTGCTAGCAACTTTAACCTCTTCACTCTAAAATTAAAAATTATAGTATTTCCATATCGTTATGGATTTTAAGTTTACATTTTACTTTATAACCATATTTGTCACTGTTGATTTAGTTCTACAATTAAATAAATTAAGCAGTCACTACTTATTCTTTGACCATGGCATCTCCATGCATTTTTTTTCATTGTCTGGAGAACATCTTGTAGTAGGTTTTTTTTCAAGGGTTCAGGGAGGTCTATTTCTATGATGCATATATAACACTATATTCAAAATGTTATGTGCCAGCCCCTGGATTATGTGTATTCAAGATCTGAATTCTATAAAATTCATATTTAGGTTATTAATTCAAAATCTTTATTAGAAAAATGTCTGTTTTTTGTAAAAAATTGAAAAACATGATCATTTTCCACTACATGTTAAAATGTTAAGTATAAAGGAATTTCCCATGATTCTGGCAACTACTTCATAAATTACTAACTACTTAAGGCTTCTAATTGCCTGAGTGTCTAATGTATGAGATTTTTTTCTGTTATTATGATTATTTTACTCCTACTGTTATACTCCTACTCTAGTTTTACTTCTGCTCCAGTTAAGGACTGTTTTAACAAGTTACAATAGTATCCAAAGCTCCCAGAGATATTGCCCTATTTCCTTTATCTTCAGGGAATAGCTCATATTACACAGTCACTAATATTTTTATACAAATGGTTGTTACCTATTACTTTGGGCTTGAGATTCCCCCCTACCCTATACCTCCACATATTTTTTCCCCCTTATTTTTTAAACTGAAATATAGTTGATTTACTATATTGTATTAGTTTTAGGCGTACAGCAAAGTGATTCAGTTACATATATATTTTTTTCATATTACTTTTCATTACAGGTTATTACAAGATATTAAATATTATTCCCTATACTATGCAATAGACAGTCCTACATTTCTTTCCTTTTTTTCCTTTTGAGGGCTGCACCTGCGGCATATGGAGCTTCCCAGGCTACGGGTCTAATTGGAGCTGTTGCTGCCAGCCCATGCCACAGCCACAGCAAAATGAGATCCAAGCTGCATCTGCGACCTACACCACAGCTCATGGTAACGCCGGATCCTTAACCCACTGCGAGGCCAGGGATCAAACCTGCAACCTCATGGTTCCTAGTTGGATTCATTTCCACTGCACCACGACGGGAACTCCTCTTATTTTTCTTTTAGGTCCGCACCCAGGAAACATGGATGTTCCCAGACTATGGGCCCAAACAGAGCTACAGCTGCTATCTACGCCACAGCCACAGCAATGAGGGATCCAAGCCACGTCTGTGACCTACACCACAGCTCACAGCAAAGGCGGATCCTTAACCCACTGAGCGAGGCCAGGGATCAAACCCACAACCTCATGTTCTTAGTCAGAGCCACGACTGGGAACTCCAACAGTCCCTACATTTTTAATTGTTGACTGAGAGGTTAACATGGATGTCCCTGAGCAACCTGAACTCATTTTTCTTTTCTCTCAAACCAGATACTCTCCACAAGAGCTATTTCCTACACTCTGTGGTCATCCTTGACTTCCAATTTCCGATGCCTTACCAGCCATGTTCCCGCCACTGTTCTAAATCCCATCAGTTGTAAAGTCTCCCATGGTAACACTTCTACTTTTCATTTTAATTGTTGTTATCCCACTTCTGGCCCTTATTCGTGTATTGCAATAGCTTTTTACACATCTCCCTCCTTCACTGTTGGATTATACATTACTGGAAAATAATCTTCTTAAAGCCATACTAAAACAACCCAGGGTATATTTCACACCAAGGTTTTATGTTGGAAGAATTTACACATATAAAAACATGTGTCCTCTTTCAGAATACTTATATTTTTTTTTCTGGAGATTTGTGGGAAATAAGTATTAAAAATAAAATTACATTGACGACTACTTAGAGATTTAATGAAATTTTATTGTAAATCCTTTTAATTGCAAAAAATTCTTCAGTAATCACTTGACTATCTTTTATATATATGTGAATTTTCATAATTCATCTTTGTTTAAAGTATATATAAAAAGAGTGAGAGTGAAGCAATTGGGAAGGAGATTTCAGAGATTGACATTTGTAGAAATTGTTTTTTGTTTTTTGTCTTTTTGCTATTTCTTGGGCCGCTCCTGCGGCATATGGAGGTTCCCAGGCTAGGGGTCGAATCGGAGCTGTAGCCACTGGCCTACGCCAGAGCCACAGCAACGCGGGATCCGAGCCGTGTCTGCAACCTACACCACAGCTCACGGCAACGCCGGATTGTTAACCCACTGAGCAAGGGCAGGGACCGAACCCGCAACCTCATGGTTCCTAGTCGGATTTGTTAACCACTGCACCACGACGGGAACTCCAGAAATTGTTTATTAATATGTTTATTGG
The DNA here is from genome assembly GCF_016906955.1 of Phacochoerus africanus. Taxonomy (NCBI): domain Eukaryota; kingdom Metazoa; phylum Chordata; class Mammalia; order Artiodactyla; family Suidae; genus Phacochoerus; species Phacochoerus africanus. Next base: position 219,748,001 of record NC_062544.1, read on the forward strand.
TAAACAACTATACCTAACTGAACTCCAGAGTAGAATTAATTTTTTTTTGCTACTTTTAATAAATAATCGAAGTGGGCTGGGAATCATCTATTTTCCTTTTCAACATTCTAGTAAATAAACTGTGGAAATCAATGTAAATACTATCAGAATGCATATTTTTCTAGAGAAAAGTGTAATTCTTTAAATAGTTTTTATTTGATATTTGTAATAGTACATGCTATGCAAAATGATAGGTAATTGTAAGATTATAAGCTTTGCAATGATATATACTTGATAAAAATTCAGTTTTGCTATTATATGACCTTAAGCAAATTTGAATTTTTCATAGCCTTAATTAATTTACTTGTAAAGTGGGAACAATATTATTGAACTATCTCAGATAATATATACAAATCATATAGTATGGTGTCATGTAGTAGGAGGTCAATAAATAGAACTAGAATGTTGATTCTTCCTTTGACATCAATTACAATGGTAAAATACTAATTAGCTTCGTAACAATTTTGTTAATATTGAACTAATAATACTGAATACGTTAGTGCTTTGCACTTAAAAATACTATAACATAATTATCTAATTTAATAAAGTTCATCTAAAATTATATGCAATCAGATTTTATCTTTTTTTTTTTTTTGCTTTTTAGGGCTGCACTCAACAGCATATGGAGGTTCCCAGGCTAGGGGTCCAATCTGAGCTATAGCTGCCGGCCTATGCCAGAGCCACAGCAACATAGGATCTGAGGTGCGTCTGTGACCTATACCACAGCTCATGGCAACACCAGATCCTTAACCCACTGAGTGAGGCCAGGGATCAAACCTGCAACCTTATGGTTCCTAGTCAGATTCGTTTCTGCTGCTCCAAAATGGGAACTCCTGTAATTAGAGTTTAATTGTAATAAACTATTTGTTGACTAATAGTTATTTAATTTAGAAACAATGAGATGAGGTATATGAATCTGCTCTATAGACTTTGGGTATTATGTTCTGTGATTTAGCTCAAATCTTACTTCTACAATTCATTAACAATATAACCTCAGTTTCTGCTCTGGAAAAAAAAGATTGGGAATAGTGATAACTACCTTAAAGAATTGTCAGGAAAGTGAAATAAAATAATGTATGTGAAACAGCTCTGAACACTCTAAAGAATAATGCTGAGACCAGTTATTGTATTTTTCTTATTTTAACCATGATATTAGTAGGATTTACTGCTGTGACTTTAAGTCAGAATAAAGGAGATGAATATAAAGGTAATTCAATTAAACTTCAAAAGAGAAAAACAGTCTTGGAACAAGCAGATAAAGATTCTGAAAGAAAAGTTTATGAAAGCCTATTTAATAAGACCTTATTTATTTCAGAGTTAGAATTATAAGTAAGCCTGTGATCACAAGATACAAACTAAAAGTGAATCAAATTTTCTATAACTTTCCCAAGTAATAAGAACTCCATTCTTTTATGTATCGGATTTTGCTGCTATTAAATAGGAAAAATAATTTCAGAAAAAATGATGCTCATTACATGATTACAGTCACAAAGGGCATATATGCATGACTAGTCAATGTTTAAAAACATTTTCATGATAAAATGCCAAAATATTACATATCTTGGTGTGTAATGATTTATAAAATATAATTTGGTAAAATGATTGTTAACAAACAAAATGTTGAATGCTGCCAACAGAACTGTATGGTGATTTGTAAGAAAGCCTTTTTGGAAAGCCATTAAACACTGCCATCTAGTAATACTGATATTCATGGACTGGTTAGTTAAGATGTTCAGCCAAATGAATGTAAGAAAACTTAAAATTGTTGGCTTTTTCCTACCGTACCAAGATCAGCCTTAAGATCTGTTGGCAGACTTAACTTTCTTGATCCTTTAACTGAAACAACAGAAAAAGGAAAAAGGCAGTTGTTAATTACATAAAATTAAAGAGGAGTGTGAGGGAACAGTATGTTTTACAGTATAATTATTGAAATCCTGATGAGTATTACATTTAGTGAGCATGTATGGAAGCAGAAATATTGCTCAATGTTAGTTTGTTGTCATTCAGTATAAATATTTAAAATGCAAACAGAAACATGAGAAAAGCAATTGTTCTTAGGGTAAAAAATTAAGTGTATCTTTGCATAGTTTTTTTTTTTTCACATGTAGCATGAGAAGCGATTTTTTATTTTAGAAAGAACCAAAAATAAATTTTAGATAAATCTAATAGGTAAAGAAATATTGCAACAAATTATAAATTCATATCATAAATAACAATGATAAGGGTAAACACTGATAAACCCTGTAAACATTTTTTTGAAATAGAAAAAAATTATAGATGTGTGTGATGTAGTTAAGGACACTTTACCATGCCTACAGCAGATGAAATGACTTCAATATTGAATAGCACAATACTACAATTAAGTATATAAGATAATCTTGAAAATAAAAAATATATGAAAATAAATATATTATAAATCAGTCATAAATTGTTTGAATAAACCAAGAAAACTTCTACAGTTTATTGAAAATTTGCCTCATCATTTATCTGTTAATAAAAATTCTACATTGGGCATCTCATAAAATATTTAACTGGAATATATGTTATCATAGAAAGAAATGAATTGGGGAAATCATGTTAGAAATCTTTTCTGTCAATTTAATACTTTATTAAGACTCAAATTGATACTACCAATTTATACTTTCTAATGAGTGATTTTTTTTATAACTAGGAAAGTTATTCTAAAATAAAGATGCAGGATAATATAATAGAAAGAATACTCAATTTAAAATCAGAAAACATGACTTGCAAATTTATGAATTGTTACTACCTAGTTATAAAATTTTGGGGAAAAAAATGCCTTTATCAACTTGCAGCTTAATCTTCCTATCTGTCATATAATATTCTTGATACTATCTCTAATATTTCAGCTGGAATGATAGGAATACATTTTATAATACTTTTATAAAACCTAAATATAATAGAAACCTAAATATATTTTTGTGTCACTAAATACTTTTGATTTTTCTGACCATTTAAAAATTAAAAAACCCATTCTTGATTCGCAAGCCATACCAAAATGGGTGGCACGCTGGATTTGGTCTGTGAGCCATAGTCTGCTGACTACAATATGACATACTAAACTACATGTTAAAGGAAATCTAAGTATTATCATTAAAGAAAAACTCATTCATGTCATTGCATGCATCAGTTGTTTGTACCTTTTATTGCTGGATATAAATTGCATGAATGCCACAATTTTTTTCTTTTTAAGGCCACACCTGTGGCATATGAAAGCTCCCGGCCTAGGGGCTGAATCACAGCTGCAGCTGCAGGCCTATGCCACAGCCATAGCCACAGCAATGCTGGATCCAAGTTGCATCTGCCATTTACACTGCAGCTTGCAGCAAAGCTGGATCCTTAACCCACTAAGCTAGGTTAGGGATTGAATCTGCATCTTTATGGACACCATGTTGGGTTCTTAACCTGCTGAGCCACAATAAGAACTCCCTAAGTATTATCATTTTAATAAAAATAATAGCAATAGACAGCCGTCTCTATAAAAAGACATTAAAAATAATTATATAAAGGAGAAATTGATAAATTTTAGAAATTGAGGTTTAGAATCAGCACAAAGATTATATAAAAATGTATTTATGTAAAATTATTTTAAAAATGGATTAAAAGGATGCTTTCAGAAAGAGGAGAAACAGTTCCTTTCTATTAGTCTAGTATCTAATTTATTCTGGCTCTTAAATCTGCTCCACTTTGGGGAACACCCCTTACACTTTACCACCTACCTTCTTTGCTTCTTATATACTACTTCCTACCTCAAAATTGGGGGCCCCCTCAGAAACCCTACCCTCAATTGTTTAAATGGGTAGAAAAAAGAAATGATTAAATGGTGGGATTAACTGGTGAACTTCTTTAACAATGTTATAATGGGTCTGTTATTTACGCACAGAATAATCTTCTCTTCACTGTCCAGTTACTAGTAAACTCATCCTTCAAGAGAGCTTAAAAATCACCACCTTTCTGAATGCAGCTCCACAGTTAAGGCTTCATTTGGTGCCACTGTTTTAACTTTCATAGCACCCTATGCATCTCTCTTATAACATTTACATTTTATTATACCTTTTTTTTTTTTTTTTTTTACTCTGTCTACTACTGGCTGACATTGGCTAACATCTTGAAATTTTGAATTCTCCAAGAATGGGGATTGTATTCCCAATACCTAATCAATTTTGGCATAGAGTAGATGTATAATAAGTGTTTGCTGAATGAATGTTTAAAAAACCCAGTAAAGTCAGAAGGCAGGGGTGAAGGGTTACTCTTCAGAGGGCTAAACAGATGGAGAGATCATGTTTCAAATGTTAGAAGAACATGTTACACGTTAACATTTGAGGAATTTGGGTTGGAAGATGAGTAAGGCAAAAGGGAATAAGAGGCAAGGCAAGTAGTCTTGGAAATATATAGAGTGAAAACACATGTTAACCTTTGCAAGTGTGCCCCTGGGAATGCAGCTCTCTGAATGTCTTCATTTTTATTATTATGTAGCTAGAGCAAACATACTACTATCATTTCATATTGTTAACCAAAGGGAAGAAAATGGGAAAAAGAAATGTCACATTACTTATTGGCTTAGCACACTACACTAAGAGAAGAGAGAATCCTGGCTCAAAGGAATCTTTGGGTCTTATAGTCCAATATCCTACTCAATGCAGGTATTTCTCTTAGAACATTCTTGACATCCTACCTGTCTGAATAGTTCTATGATAGAAATCTTCAAAGATACTAAAAAAAAATCCAACTTTGGGTTGCTATAATTACTGCAAATTTTCCTTCTATTTAGGCTTAAACTACTTTCCTTTACCATTTACTACTCTGTCTGAGCAATTAAAAAAATAACCTCTGAGCAATTAAAAAAATAATTCTTGTTCTCACATGCTAGATCTTAAAGCATCCAAAGAGACTTAGGGGCCATCTCCAGGTACTCTCATTTAGTCGTAAGGAATTTATATTTTAAGAAATGTTTCATATGATAGTGATAAAAGAGGTTGGCAGATCACATTTTGAGCAATAATGTTTTACTGTTTTATGAACATTAACCAACCTATGGGACTTTCATTCAGGACATTTCTACCAAAAAGTAATTCCTAAGATGCATCTCAGATTTTCCATACAAGAGATGCCATATTGTCCTTAGTTGTTAAATTTGATATATAGATATCATTGTTCTCAGCTTTTTAAGGTGATTATGACATATAGCGTGATTAGGTGATTATAATATATACAATGTATAAAATTAACAGCTACATTTTGGTTTCTTTAGAGCAATTAAAATTTTTTTCTTATCTATCTTTGATCTTCCATTTTCTAATGAGGAAGAGAATGTAGTAGTTACAAGAATAGTAATGTCCCAATTAGAGGACACTAGGTACTTTTTTTTACCCCTCTGTAAAGCTCCACAAAGACTTCTGCTTTGCTCCAAAGTTAGTTTGATGAAGTGAAGCCCAGTGATCAAAAACTTAACTGGATTCAAATTGTAACTCAAACATTTGCCAGCTGAGTGACCCTGGTCTTGTTGTTAATTAATCTCAGGATGGTTGTTTCTCTTCCTCTATAAAATAGGTTTAATAAGTGGTCCCTACTTCATAGGGATCTTGTCAGTGTTAATTAAGGGAATATGTGTAAAGCACTTAGTATGGTGTGGTAAATAACAAACATTCAATATTAGCTATTATTTTCACTATTAAACTTAGTTGGCAAGAAATATGTTCATACTATGGTATTCTATATACAAAATGACTTCTCTGGACAACAGGTCCTATTTAAAATCTAGTGCCTAGGATTAAATACAGTATACTTGATAAAGCCTCCAATTCACATAGTATAATTATGTCTTTTCTCTGCACAACAGTACTTCCTAAAAGTCCACTTTTTTTTTGAGAGTGACATCACATACTTGATTCAAAATGGGCTTATTCTCCATAAAAATCTCTTTTAAGTCATGTAGAATAGTACTTAATCCTTCAACACTTTGAAAAATTGACTATCTTGGCTTACAGAGAAAAGCAGCATAGGTAATCCAGTTGCAGTGCTGGGAATAGTGCTCTAGCAAGTGTAGTCTTACATTTTGACTTCCTATTATCCTAGTCCTGTTAGATTCTGGGAAACTGTCAGGAAATTCTTGCCACTTTAACAGAGTATGGCTTACATTTTTGAACATAAAAACAAAATTAAAAACATGGAAAGAAATTCATAAATGTACATTAAAAAGTTGAATTTTATTTTTTTAAATTTTTAAAAATTTTGTTTCTATTAGAGTATAGTTGATTTACAGTGTTGTTTCAATTTCTGCTGTACAGTACAGTGACCCAGTCTTACATATATATATGTCTGGTCACTTATGGAGCATGATAATGTAAGAAAAAGGAATGTATACATGTATGTGTAACTAGGTCACCATGCTGTAAATTGACAGAACACTGTAAACCACTATAATGGAAAAAAGTAAAAAACATTATATTAAAAAAAATAAAATGAGTAAGCAATGAGGTCCTACTGTACAGCAAGGTAACTATATCCAATCTCTTGGGATAGAACATGATGCAAGGCAGGATAAAAAAATAATTATATATATATATATATGAATTTTATTTTAATGTAAATCATATCTCACTAAATATGAGGGTTTTTTTTAAAGGTTAATCATGTACCTAGTCCATCTATCACTTAATGACTTACCTAGAAATTGTTATGTATGATGGTGTAAGAGACCAAAGATGATGAAAATGAGTGAAAAGATTAGGTGATGACACAGTATATATTAATATTTATCTATAAATTCAGGTCTAAAGACCAGGTGATGGCCAACTCCTATAGTAGCACCAGACTATAAACCTTTGCAAAACTATGCATCTCTACTCCTAGATTTTCTGCCTCCAAATTCAGTTGCAGGTTCAGTTACAGTAATCCTTGGTTCCACATCTGAATCAAAAACATTTGCAAGACTATGCATCTCTACTCCTAGATTTTCTGCCTCCCAAATTCAGTTAAGGTTCAGTTACAGTAATCCTTGGTTCCACATCTGAATCAAAATTTTAGGAATAGAGTAAACCTTGAATCAGTCTGAATATGGTTACTACTTTAATGGGAAATAATATATAAAGCTAGATTAGAAATTTCTAACTCAAAGCTTCTGATGAGTTGTTTGTTGATTAGAAACAACTCGATTAACTTTTTGATTTCCAGTGAAGGATTACTACTTTGACTATGCTACATCTATTATTTGGAAATTTATTTTTATTTATGTATGTATGTATGTATTTATTTATTTATTTAGTCTTTTGTCTTTTTAGGGCCACACCTGAGGCATACAGAGGTTCCCAGGCTAGGGGTCTAATCGGAGCTGTAGCTGCCGGACTAGGCCAGAGCCACAGCAATGCGGGATCTGAGCCATGTCTGCAACCTACACCACAGATCATGGCAATGCCAGATTGTTAACCCACTGAGCAAGGGCAGGGATCGAACCCGCAACCTCATGGTTCCTAGTTGGATTCGTTAACCACTGCGCCACGACGGGAACTCCTCTTCTCACTATTTTTGAGAGAAAATGTTGCCTCTTTCTCCCCTTTTCTGCAATTCTTTGGTGGAGTTTCCATGGTAATTATAGTTGTTTCTGATCTTAGAAAATTTTTAATTATATTATGAAGATTAGGAAGAATTTTTACAAAACTACTTTGCTTTTTGGCTCTTATGTTTTCCCTGAATTCTCTGCTGGACACTCCATATTTTCTTATAGGCCTGATGAAATTATCCAGGTCTAGAGTAGAAAATACCACTACCAAAATTCTATAGAACATTTCAAAATTCTTCACAAAAGCCTGGGAATTCCTGTTTTACATCTCATGAAGTTGATGTTTATGGTTTTAACTATTGCTTCAGGGAAATCTGTCTTCATCCACCATGAGGGACCTGTGTTTTCAGCACAACAAATAAGAACAAAGCGCTTGAGACAAATTGTGAAGTCTAGAAAATTGTGGGGATATGAGTAATTCTTTGTTCATAACCAAGATTTTCACTTTCACCTGGCAAGTGATGTACTTGATTCCTCTGTCTCACAGCTGGTATTTCATTCCTATAGAAGCCTGGCGCTGCCTCAGGAGTTCTGGTAGCAAGTCCTAAAGGAAGGGAATAAAAAACTATTGGCATGTAATTCTTTAGCCCAAATGAACCAAGAATTTTTATCTTAGAGGTGAATTTCGTAATTATTTGGAAGGATGTCTATTTTGTGCCTTTACCTCAGTGTTTTGGTATTGCCCCAACAGAGGACTCTTTGGAAGGAAGAAGCTTTCTTCTTTTGAGGATGTAATGGGGTTCTAGACTTGCAGAATCAAACAAAAGGAGCATTCAAATGAGGCTATATGGCCTAGTTCTAACCCAGGTTTGAGAACAACGGAGTTGATTATTTCTTTTTCAGTATCTGTGACATTAGCTTTTGTGATATCTTTTATAAAGATATCTTTAAGGATAAATATTTCTATTACCCTAGTCTTCACTTGCACTTGGTAGCATAAGTCTATTGTATATTGTGGACAGTGAGAATCATGAGGATGGATGGCAGTATCAGAAGGAGAAGTGTTAGGACCTAATGCTAGCCCAGAAAAAGATGTTAACCTAAGAAAAATGATTTTTTAAGGCACACCTTCAAGAAGGACAAATTAGAAAAATGTACATCTTGTGGTAAGACATAACCCTATAGTTGAAGGCTTGGTTAGTTTTCAACTCTTTGCCTAAAGAAAAAGGGGATGTTTCTTTTAGGAGTTTGCACTTCTGTGCTAGCTAGGTGGAGTTTAGGCAGATGTTAGTGCCTGCTCACCCCACTGGGAAAAATATTTATGCAGTACACAAACTGCACAATCTTACCTGGTAAGTGAAGAATGGGTTACACAGCTTTAAGGAAGAACAACTAACAATTTGTATAATTACTACTTTAATAGTGGTTTCTGCAGATTGACTGTTGGTTCCATTTGGCATGGAGTATGTTTATTTTGTTCATTAGTATATTCTCAGTGGTTAGAAACTGTAGATACTAAAAATTATTTGTTAAATACTTGGGGGTGAATGAATAATAGGAAATGATTGTGTTATTGTGGAAGTGAGAATATCAGCATTCTGGTTGGCTCATTGGGATCCTTTCAGCTTCCAATCCCTACTCTGTTCTCTCCCATTATCCTCAAGGAAATATTTAATAGTTTGAAACTTCACTCTACTTTACTTAGAGTTTATTGGGCTAGAGGGCATTTAAGATTCGTGTAGAAAAGCAGAGTTATAAAATGATCACTAGTATTGGCTTTCCTGATTTCTGATCTCTTATTCAGAGATATTTGTGTCAATGTTTCAGTCTGTTTTACCAGACTTAAATGTGTGAGGGTCTGAGATTCCAAAATAGACACTGAGAGGGGAAGTAACTACTGAACAATTAATATTAAAAAAAAGTTTCATAGAGCCATGGTTCTCCAGTGGTCCAAAGACCAGAAGCATTAGTACCATTGTGAACTTGCTAGAAATGCAGAATACCAGGCCCCACTCCAGATTTATTGAATGAGAATCTCTTGGTCTCAGCAATCTATTTTAATAAACTCGTCACATGATTTTGATACATGCTTAAGTTTGAGAACCACTGCATTATGGGAATTATGGGAAATTAATCTGAATAGTATCCATGAGAATGCAGGTTTGATCAGTGGGTTGAGGATCCATGTTGCAATGAGCTGTGGTGTAGGCCACAGACACAGCTTGGATCCTTTGTTGCTGTGGCTGTGGTGTAGGCCAACAGCTGCAGCTCTGATTCAGCTCCTAGCCTGGGAACCTCCATGTGCTGTGGGTGCGGCCCTAAAAAATAAAAACATAAATACTGCATGATTCAATTCATCTGAAAGACCAAAAGCCAAAAAGCCAATCCATGATGATAAAAGTCAGAAGAGTAAGGGAGTTCCCTAGTGGTCTAACAGTTAAGGATCTGGTGTTGTCACTACTGTGGTGTAGATTCACTTCCTGGCCCAGGAACTTCTGCATGCCACAGGCATAGCCAAAAAATAAGTAGATGAATAAATAATAAATACATAATTGTAGAAAAAAATTTTAAAAGTCAGAATAGTGGGTAACTTTGTGGGGGTTAGTGGCTGAGAGGGGCATAAGTGAGGTGTATGGGATTCTAGTTAACATTCTATTCTATATCTTGATCTTCATATGTTTACACAATATGTTCATTTATAAAAACTAATCAACCTGAACTCTTAAGAATTATGCACTTTGATGTTTACATATTACATCTCAGTTTTAAAAAGTTTACCTTAAAAGAGGAAAGGCCAAGGTGTATAAAATAAAATTTACAAATAAGAAAAGCAACAGTTGTGGTATTAATAGCAAACAAGGTGAATTCAGTGATGGACACAATATGAAATGAACAATGGTGATTACTGGCAAAGGATGTACTTTTTTTTTTTTTTTTTTTAGGATGTACTCTTGTGGATATATTTTTGCATATTTACACATGAATACTGTTAAAAACCAGTATATATACATGGAAAAATAGACAGAAACACATTATTAACAAAATATTTTAATTCACCTTTCCCCCATCTTTGAAAGTCAAATAATCCTAAGTAAAGACATGAAAGACTTAAATAATATGATTAATAAGGTAACACAGCTACCTAATGCTATGCATTTACATTAAATAACTCTGTCAAAGAAATATAAACAAATTGTCTACTATATAGAAAGTACTGTTAATGCAATCAATACATCAAACTATTTTATGTTTAGCATTCAAAGGGAAATTTAGCCTTGTTAAATTATATAAATATGTAAGAAATAATAGATACAAATAAATAATAGATACAAATAAATTAAGCATCTAACACCAAAAATTGAAAAGTGAAAAATAAAATGAAGCAGGAGGGAACTAATAAAAATAAAAGCAGAAATTAGTAAACTAAACAAACAAAAAACAGTAAAACCATTGTTTGGGTTTAAATAAACAGCAAAATCAACTATTAGCTAGCCTAATTAAAGAAAGATAGGCTTTCAACCTGCATATGTAAATTTTTAGAAATTTTTCATAATAAAAATTTTTTCTTTTCAGGCAAAGTGCAAATACACAAAATAAGTTAACTATAACGGGTAAATGACTTGGCAGGGAATTCTATCAAAGCTTTATAAAGGAGATAACCAATAGTATTTAAATTGTTGGGTATAGGAGTTCCCGTCATGGCTCAGTTGTTAACGAATCCGACTAGGAACCATGAGGTTGCGGGTTCGGTCCTTGGCCTCGCTTGGTTGTTCCAATCAAGGCTTAGCAGTTAATGAACCCGACTAGCATCCATGAGGATGTGGGTTCAACCCCTGGCCCTGCTCAGTGGGTTAAGGATCCGGCGTTGCTGTGAGCTGTGGTGTAGGTTGCAGACACGGCTTGGATCCCGCGTTGCTGTGGCTCTGGCATAGGCCAGCGGCTACAGCTCCAATTCGACCCCTAGCCTGGGAACCTCCATATGCCACAGGAGCGGCCCAAAGAAATAGCAAAAAGACAATAAAAATAAATAAATAAATAAATAAATAAATTGTTGGGTATGAAGAAAGAAGTCTTGAAGAGAAAAGATCAATGTCTGATTTAAAAAAAAATGCTTTAAGGTAAGACATACCATAAGCAAAGTTAAAAGTTAAATTGAGAAAAATATTTGGATCTAATGTCACAAAAGAAAAATTTTAACTTATGAACAGAACTACTCATGAAAAGGAAAAACTGAAAATGCGCAAAGTATATGGATAGATGATTTACAAAAAATATTTAAAGAGCTCTTAAATATATGAAAAGTTTTCAACATCACTTATAATATAAGTTGAAACTGCACTGACATATCCTTTGTACCAAATAGATTTGCAAAAATAAAAAAAAATTACCCTCCTTGGGGTTTGCAAAGTTTTATCTCCTAACCAGTGTTTGCATATTATTGCTGGAAGGAGATAAAACTTTGCAAACCCCAAGGAGGGTAAATGGGGAGTATCTATAAAGATTAAACAAGTATATATTCTTTGACCCAGCAATTTCAATTTTAGAAACTTATCTAATAGATATACATGCACACATTTAAAGTGAGGCATGTACCATGGTTAGTCACTGCAACATTGTTTGACACAGCAAAAAGACTGGTACTAAACCAAGTGTCCTTTAACTGGTGAAATGATTAAATATATTTTAGTACACCCATGCAATTCAATATCATATAAATGGAAATAAGAATGAGAAGATACTTTATATAATGATATGGAAAGTAAGATACACTGTGAAGTGAGACAGGCAACGTACAGTGAAATGAATGCAATATATTACTTTGGTATAAAACAAATCAAAAAAGTATATTCTTTTTGGTTTATTTACAAACACAAATTGTCTGGAAGGAAAAACAAGAAAACTAACAATAATGTTTAGATTTTCAAGAGGATGGAGACAATGTCTGGGGAAGGATAGGAGGGAGATCTTTTTATCCTATTTCTTTTTGATGTTTTAATCTTTTAAATGTATCACTATTCAAATTTAGATTATGGATGGTAATTTAAAGTGAGGTTATTTAAATTTGATATAGGATGTTGAACTATTTTAATTGAAGACTTCTGACATAGGAAAATATCAAAGTAATACTTTAAGGAGGTTAATTTTGCAACATGATATGCAAAATGAATTCTAAGAGGGAGAGATGGATAAGAGACACTTGTTAGACTATTTTTGTGATATTCTAGGTATGGTGTATTAAATACCTAAATTAGGAGAGTGCCAATGGGAATGCAAAAGAAAGAATTAATGTATGAGAATGTGTTTAAAATGAAAGAAATAAAATATGGATTACATTTGATTTAAACAAAAATTTATGTGGGACACAACTAGAGTCTTCTCAGCACACATTCCTGAAGAATAAAAATAAACAACTAACAACTCTCAAGGGAGTAAATTAAAGAAATGTCATAATTCTAATTGAATTCTAAAAGTCAAAATCTCATTGCCTTATAAAGAAGTTACTAAATGTTCATAAGTGTGTATTAAGTTAAATATAAAATCATTTAAATAAAAATGGTAATTCTTGATACTCTCTGAAACAGATCTACATTTCAATGTCAAAGATTTACCTAATATATATTTGGTGCTTAAAATTTACATATTATTATACATACATTACAGAAAAATCAAATAGATAAAAATTTTAAAAATAAGCAAATCTTCACAATGCCACCATCCAACAATTTCTACTGTCGATATTTTTCACATACTTTAAAGATTCCCAAGAATATTTATACTCATATTTTTAATATATTTTAATGGCCTCATACTTTATCTTGATGTTTTACTTCCAACATATTATTTTATCATTTTTCTTTGCCAATGAATATACATGTTTCAAAACTGTATCCAAAGGGATGGTTTCATATGCTCCTGCATGTGTATGTATTTCCCACTAATTCAACTCTAGCTATAAGACAGAGTTTCTGTTATATTACCGATTTTTACTTAGCATTATTAATATATCTGCAAAATAACCTTCCTTTAAATTATCTTTAAAAGTATTGCACACATACCTTTGATCTTCATTTGGGGAAGCCAAAAATATTTTTAGGACACTAATTTCAACTTTATTTTGAATAGAATTTGCTTATGGTTAACTTTCAGAAATGAAATTATACCTAATTAATAAAATTATGAATTTCACATTACAAGAATCATGAAAATAAGGTAGTAGATTACTGCAGTGAATTGCCAGAAGCCTGAAAATTACCCCTCATGTTTACCTGAAGTGGGAGACTTGCAGCGCTCAAGTTCCGGGGGAACTGGACTGTCATTCAGCTCAGTTAAACCTGAAAATGAAATAAGAATAAATTTTTCTAACATTTAATAAATCTTAATTTCTATTAGTTTAAAAAGGGTTCCCCCCCGGTGAAAGTTTTTCTACGCTCATGACAATTATTTTGAAAAATTTTAACAATGATATAGAAAAAATAAGTAATAACACATAACAATTGAATATGGCGGTATAAATAGCTATTTTAATAAATGACCTACTTTGATCTGAAAATAGACCCAAACCAACATAAATTAGAGGCCATTTTTTAAAAGATCTCATCAAATCTTCGACCTTCAAGAAGAATAGTTATTGGCTTTTTTAAAGGCCTTTAAAAGGATGCTACAACTTTTAAATATTACACTTATTTATAAAAATGCGGGAGTGTGGGGTTAACACTAAGTGATTTGTTCAATGGTTTCAAACTCCTTTTTATATTAAGCACTGTTTTTCTCATTTCTAATATTTCTTATTTTCTTTTGTCACTTTCTTGACAGATACAAGGACAGACACAATAGATTAATAAACATTTTGCAGTTCCCACTATCTGCCAGACTGAATTCCTGTGGCATTCATAAACTATCTTTATGGTTTCCCTACCCTTATTGGAGAGCTTCATATATATTTTCTTCATAAATATTCAGAGTTTCTACTTTAATGTAAATCCCCATATCCAGGGGGTATTTAAGAGCTATTATAAATTGCCCAAACCATCTTTATTCATATTCCTTTCCCTTCTTTATATAATTAATACCAATAAATTCACTGTAGGTTAAAAAATAATATAATTTTAGAAAAGATCTATTGTGACACTCCATACCAAGTCTTTTTTTTTTTTTTTTCAGTCTTTTTGCCTTTTCCAGGGCCGCTTCCCACAGCATATGGAGGTTCCCAGGCTAGAGGTCTAATCGGAGCTGTGGCCATCGGCCCACACCAGAGCCGCAGCAATGCAGGAACCAAGCTGTGTCTGCAACCTACACCACAGCTCAGGGCAACACCAGATCCTCAACCCACTAAGCAACGCCAGGGATCAAACCCGCAACTTCATGGTTCCTAGTCAGATTCGTTAACCACTGCGCCACAACGGGAACTCCTATGCCAAATCTTAATGATTTTTAAATAGGAAGCTGTAAATTCAAAGAGTTTAAACTATTTAAAGTTACAGGACTGAGTAATGCAGACGTTGAATTGAATTCTTTATATATTTTGGTTAAGAGTCTTTTGTCAGAAGTAGGTATTATGAATATTTTCCTTCAGCTTATCTTTCCATTTTCTTAATGAAAATGTCTTTTGATGAGCCAAAAATTAATTTACCTTAAGAAAAACTTATAACTTTTTCTTTTATTTATTTTTTTCTATTTCTGTATAAGTAGTTGTTGCTTACCCTGTAGTAATGAAGATACCATTCTTTGTTTTCTCCCAGAAACTTTAAAAATTTTTAGCTTTCATTTTCAGGATTATAATTCTTGAATTAATTTTTCATCAAGGTCCATTTTTTTCCCTTTATATTTTCCCAATTGTTCCGTTATTATTTATTAAAAGATTTTTCCTTTCCTCATTGATTTTTATTAGTTCTTTAGTCAAAGATAAACTGGCCAGTCCTCTTGTGGCACAGTGGGTTAAGGATCTGGCATTGTCACTGCAGGAGCTCAGGTCACTTCTGTGGAGGTTTGAGGTTCAATTCCTGGCCCAGGAACTGTCACATGCCATGGTTGCAGCCAAAAAAAAAGAAAAGGCGTGGGTCAATTTCTGGATTATCTATTCTGTAATCATTTATTTGTTTTTCTTTTTTTGACAATCACACTATTTAATTATTGTAGGTTTATAGTACATGTTGAAATCAGGTAGTGAAATAAAAGTGTTTCAATTATTCCAGATTCTTTGCATTTCTATATACATTTTATTTATTTTATTTTATTTTTTTGCCTATGCCCGTGGCATGTGGAAGTTCCCAGGCCAAGGGATCAAACCTGTGCCACAGCAGTGACCAGAGCCACTGCAGTGACAATGCTAGATCTGTAACCTATTGAGCCACCAGAGAACTCCTCTGTATACATTTTAGAATCAGTTTGTCAATTTTTACAAAAAGATATACTAGATTATTATTGCATTGTGATAAGTCTGTTGGTAAATATAGTAGAATAGACATCTTAAAAATATTCAGTCTTCTTCCATTTATATAATGTTTAAACATTTTCTTTCTGTAGATTTGAATATAGAGGTCTCGTACGTGGCACTTTTCAAGTCTTCTATTTCCTTTTCGGCCTTCTGCTTAGTTCTTATATGATATTTGAAAGTGGAGTATCAAAATTTCCAATAATTATTGTTGAACTGTATTTCTCTCTTTGATTCTGCTGTCAGATATTACTTCATGTACTTTTTTTTCTTTTCTTTTTAGAGCCACACCCGTGGCATGTGGAGGTTCCCAGGCTAGGGGTCCAATTGGAGGTCCAGCTGCCAGCCTATGCCAGAGCCACAGCACGTCTGCCTATGCAGATCCGAGGCATGTCTGCAACCTATACCACAGTTCACGGCAACGCCGGATCCTAGACCCACTGAGCAAGGCCAGACATCAAACCTGCAACCTCATGGTTCCTAGTCTGATTCGTTTCTGCTGTGCCACGACGGGAACTCTTTACTTCATGTACTTTTTAGCTCTGTTGTTAAGTGCGTATGTTTATAATTGTTCTATCTTCTTAATATATTGACCATTTATCATTTTAAATGTCCTTTTTTTTAGTCCAGTAAATTTTCTGCTTTAAAATCTATTTTGTCTGGGAGTTCCCATTGTGACTCAGTGGAAACTAGTCCAACTAGTTAGTACACATGAGGATGTGGATTTGACCCTGGCCTCTCTCAGTGGGTTAAGGATCCATCATTGCCATGAACTGTGGTGTAGGTCGCAGCTGCAACTTGGACCCCACGTTGCTGTGGCTCTGGCGTAGGCCAGCAGCTGTAGCTCTGATTTTGACACCTAGCTTGGGAACATCCATATGCCTCAGGTGCAGCCCTAAAAAAAAAATCTATTTTGTCTGATGTTAGAGCTCTTCCAGCTTTCCTATGTTTGCTGTTGATGTGACCTCTTCCATCCTTTTACTTTTTTAAAAAATTTAATTAATTTTTAATTGTTATTTCCCCAATACATTTTTCTATGCACAGCATGGTGACCCAGTTACACATACATGTATACATTCTATTTTCTGACATTATCATGCTCTATCATAAGTAACTAGACATAGTTCCCAGTGCTACACAGCAGGATCTCATTGCTAATCCATTCCAAAGGCAATAGTTCATCCTTTTACTTTCAATCTACTTGTATCTTTTTTTGTTACCTTCAGACAGCATAGAATTGGATCTTGATTTATTTAAAAATCCAGTCCAGCAATCTTTTAATTGGGATTTTTAAATTTATCCACATTTAAAAATATTGATATAGTTGGATTACATCTGTCATTTTACTTAGGTTTTCCATATGTCTCATTTTATCCCCCCTCTAATCCTTCCTTACTACTTTGGGATTACGTATTTTTTAGTTAATGTGTTAAATTTCTTTAATGAATTTTTCACTGTGTTTTTGGAGCTCTTTGTGGTTACTGAGACTTAACATATGCATTTTATCAGAATCTACTTCAGGTGTATACTAACAATTCCAGTGACATATAGAAATGTTACACATAACTCCATTTCCTCTTACCCTTTTATATTCTATTACTGGTACATATATTACATCCATATGTGTTACAAACCCAACATTATATTGTTATAATTACTGCTTTAGAAGTTCCTGTCATGGTGCAGCAGAAACGAATCTGTCTAGGAACCATGAAGTTGCAGGTTTGATACCTGGCCTCACTCGGTGGGTTAACTATCCAGAGTTGCCGTGAGCTGTGGTGTAGGTCGCAGGTGCAGCTAGGATCTGGCATTGCTACAGCTCTGGCATGGGCCATCAGCAACAACTCCGATTAAACCTCTAGCCTGGGAACCTCCATATGATGCAGGTGCAGCTCTGAAAAGACAAAAGAAAAAAAAAATTATTGCTTTATGTAGTTTTATGTTTTTTATAAAAGCCAGGAGATTAAAAGAGGACAAACATATTTAAAAAGTTTGTATACTATCCTGATTTATCATTTCTGGCTCTCTTTATTTGTTCTGATACACCCTCTGGTGTCAAATACAACTTTGCCCCCAGCTACCTCTTTTGTGTTGTTATTTGGAAACATATTACATTTCTATATATTGTAGACCTAACGATACATAGTTTATTTCATAAACTGCTATTTAAGTCAATTAGGAGAAGACAAAATAATATATTTACTCTATTATATTTTTTATACTTAATTACCCTAACAGTGTTTTTTTCTTTATGTGGAGTTTAATTATCATCTGTGTCACCTTCTTTCAGCCTGAGGACTTCCTTTATTATTTCCTGTAAGATAGCTTTGCTACCAATAAATTATGTTTTTATTTCTCTAAGAATATCTTTATTTCACCTACATTTTTTGAAAGATAATTTTGTTGGATATAAGATTCTTGGTTGATAGTTTTTTCCTTTGAGAACTTTGAAAATGTGCCTAAAGCCTTCTGGCCTTCATTGAGTATATTCTCTTGGAGTTCCCTTGTATGCGACAAGTTACTTTTCAGTTACTGCTTTTGATACTTCTGTCTTTCAGCATTTTTACTATGATGTGTCTAAGTGTGAATATCTTTGCTTTTATCCTACCTGGACTTCTTCAAATTCTGGAAGTTTTCAGCCATTATGTCTTTGAATATTTTTTTGCTTCTTTTTCTCTCTTCCCTCATTCTACAACTCTTACTATGGGCATATTGGCTCATTTAAGGTATCTTACACTTCTGTAAGGGTTTGTTAATTTTTTCTGCAATTTTTTTCTGCATAGTTTCTGTCAACCTACCTTCAAGTTTGCTGAGTCTTATTTTGGCCAGCCCAAATGTGTGATTTTACTAAAATTTTCTATACTTAATATACTTTTCAACACCAGAATTTACATTTTTTTTCCTGACCTCTGTCACCCACTGACACACCCTCCTTCTGGCAACCTCTGTTCTCTGTATCTATAAGCTTGTTTTTTGTGGTTGTTGTTTGTTTTTAGATTCCACATATACATGATTCCACACAGTATTTGCAGTTCTCTGTGTGACTTATTTCACTTAGTATAATGCCCTCAAGTTCCATTCATGGTGTTACAAATGACAAGATTTCCTTCTTTTTTTAATAGCTGAATACTATTCCATTGCATATTTTCTTTATCCATTCATTATTGATGGACACTTAGGTTATTTCTATATCTTGGCTATTGTAAATAAGTAGGCAATAAGAATTAGAGTGTATATATCTTTTTGAGTTAGTGTTTTCATTTTCCTTGGATATTCAAAAATGGAATTGCTAGATCATATGATGGTTGTTTTTAATTTTTTGAGGAACCTCTGTACTATTCAACATAATGCCTGAATCAATTTACATTTCCACTAACAATGCACAAGGTTTTCCTTTTGTCCATTTTCTCAACAGCATTTGTTGTTTCTCTTTCTGATAATAGCTATTCCAACAGGTCTAAGGTAATTTCTCATTGTAGTTTTGATTTGCATTTCTCTGATGATTACTGCTATTATGCATGTTTTCTTCGAGCTGTTGGCTATCTATATGTCTTTTTTGGAAAAGTTTCTATTCAGATCTCCTGCCCATTTTAAAAATCATTTTGTTTGCTGTTGAGTTGTATAAGTTTTAAAATATATTTTAGATATTAATCATTATCAGATATATGATTTGCAAATAACTTTACCATTCAGTAGATTGCTTTTTCACTTTGTTGATGGTTTCCTTTGCTGTTGAGAAGCATTTAGTTTGATGTAATCACATTTATTTTTTATTTTGTTGTCTTTGCTTTTGGTGTCAAATCTAAAAAATCACTTCCAATACTCATGTCATGGAGCTTACCACCTATGTTTTCTTCTAGGTATTTGATGGTTTCAGATCTTACATTCAAGATATTAATCCATTTTGAATTAATTATTGTGCATGGTACAAAATAGTTCCATCTGGTTCTTTTTATGACTTCCATCTCTGTGTTGATATTCTTTATTTGATGAGACATTATCATCATAGTTTCCCTTATAGCTTCAAGCTTTGTATCTTTTAGTTCTTTAACCACATTTTTAATAGCTGCTGTGAGGTCTTTGTTTAACATCTGGGCCCTCTCAGAGGCATTATCTGTTGCTTTGCTCTTTTTCTTGGCAATGGGTCACACTTTCCTGTTTCTTCACATGTCTCATAATATTTTGTTGTTAGCTGGACATTTTAGGTAATATAGCAATTCTTGATACTGATTCCTGATTTCCTTCCCTCCTCCTTTCTGATTTTTATGGTTGTAATCCACTTATTTCTTTGTTTAGTAAAGATTGTTTTCCTTACATTGCAAAGAATTTGATGTTGCTTCTCAGTGTGCAGCCTTCATTGCATCTACAATCACTCTTTGATAGCAGTGATTTTAGCAGGTTTCTCTCTTATCTTTTTCCTGATCTCTCTGGCAAGCAGTATGCCTCTGTTGATATCATTTCCAGTTGTTAGATAGCAAAATTAGAGCCAAGTGATTACTCTGTTGTTTTAGAGAACACCCTAGGACATGTATTATTCAACATTATATTTGGGCAGGAGTCATATTTGATGTCAGTCTCTGAGGTCTGTTCAAATCCCAGAAGTCTTAGCTGCCTCTTCTTGGTTCTCTCTTCTGAACCAGCTCATTTATGGTTTAGCTAGTTTCTTTTAATTAAGCTACCTAACTCATTTTTGTCTTCATTAAATTCTTCATTGGTTTCAGGGCATTTTTAGGCTCGAACTTCCCAAATTGCGTTTCAAATAAAAAGCTAGTTCCTTTGGAGAGAGCTTCAGAGTTCAATGTTCTTGGAGACTCACTCTTCCCCTGGACAATACCTTTGAGTCTCTAGTCTGGGCCATGAGCAGGGGTGGTAAGCTCTGATCTACTTAGCTTGACATATTCTTGTTTGCTTTTTGGCATGAAACCTCTGCCCTATGAGCGGGCTAGGGTGGAAACAATCAGGACCTCAGCATTTTTGACTTGCCATATCTAGAGTAGACTTTTTGTCCTATTAGAATGGAATTGGCAGGGAGCCTCTAACATCTTGCCCACACTCACCAGGAATTTGGACTTTTCACCTTGGAGGGGGGGATGAGAATTACTGCAAGCCTGAAGATAGGAGAGCTATAGGGCAAGCTGTGGCTCATATCCACAGACTGTCACTTTTTACCAAGTTTCATTAGATTTCCTTGAATAAATGTTTCCTCATTTTCTGTGTCCTCTTAGGACAATTTCCAGAGACTTTAGGTGATTGTTTTTTTTAAAAAATACTCTTCACTAGCTATGCTTTATCTCTGGATAATGTGTCTATGATGCTTCTTGGGTTGCTATCTGAAAATCTATCCTGTATAGGGTATTTAAAAATAAATACATTTCTCAATTGTTTGCTGCTATTATATATAAATATAATCAATTTTGTATACTGGCTTGTATTCTTCAATGTTGCAAAGTTCACATATTGTTTTTGTAGCTTTTTAATAGATTTTTTTGGGTTTCCTAAATATTCCATAATATCACTGGCAAATAAAATGTTTTAATATTTTCTTTCTAATCTTTATACAAACTGGTTTTTAGCTTGCTTTTTGCCCTTACTTAAATCAAGTACAATGTTGAACAAAGATGAGGAGAGTGGACATCATTCCCTTGTTGCCAATTTTAGTGGAAAAGTATTCAATATCTCAGTTTTTCATAATTATTGTTATTTGTGTGTTTTTAATAGATGGGCTTTATTCATTTGAGGCTATATTCTATTTCTGGTTTTCTGAGGATTTTTATCATAAATGTCAAATCATGACAACTTCTGCATGTATTGCAATGACTGTATTCTGTTCTCCTTTATTATGTTAATCAAGTGTGTTGCATTGTTTTTTTTAAATATTAAATTTATATTTCTGGAATAAATCCACCTGATTATGTTTTTATCTTTCTTACATATATTTGTCTTCCACTTGCTAATATGTTATTTATGACTTTTACATTCATGTTCATAAGTGGGACTGGCCTGACTTTCCCTTAAGTTACTGTCTTTGCCAGGTTTTGTTTTTCAAAATTGTGCTGGCCTCAAAGAACCAGTTGGGAAGAGTGCCCTCTTTTTTTCTATCATTAAAACTATTTGCATAATAACGTTGCTTTTTCCTTAAATGTTTTATAGAACTAATCAGTGAAGCCATTTGAGGCCTGCAGTTTTCTTTCCTATGGATATTAAACTCTGAATAGAAATTTTTTTAAGACATAGGAGCCTATTTGTATTTTCCAATGTGTTTGATGCCAGTTTTTGTAATTTTTTAAAGAAATCTCTTAATTTCATCTATCTTGTCAATTTATAGACAAAGTTGTTCATGACCTTACTTTAATATTTTTAATCTTTAATATCTGTAGGATACATAGTGATGCTCCCTTTTTCATTCCTGGTATGGTTACTTACATTTTTTCTTCTTTATTAGTCTTGCTAGGGTTTTATAGATCTTAGCAATTTTTTAAAAAGAATTATCTTATGGTTTTGTTGATTGACTCTATCATTTGCTCTCTATTTCACTGATTTCCAATCTTAGTTTCCTTCCTTTTTTAGAGTTACACTGTTCTTTTTTCAGTGTTTTAACAAAGAAGTTTATTGATTTGAGATCTTTCTTTTTTTTCTAACTTAAGCCTTTAATGTACTAAATTTTCCTTCAGGCATGCACTACTTTAGCAACTCTCACAAATTTTGATATTTTGTGTTTAGATTTCCACTAAGTTAAATTTTTTTTTTGTCTTTTTGAGGGCCGCATCTGCAGCACATGGAGGTTCCCAGGCTAGGGGTGTAGCTGCCAGCCTACACCACAACCACAGCAACACCAGATCTGAGCCACGTCTGTGACCTATACCACAGCTCATGGCAATGCTGGATCCTTAACCCACTGAGCAAGGCCAGGGATTGAACTGCAACCTCATGGTTCCTAGTTGGATTCATTTCCACTGCACCATGATGGGAATTCCAAAAAATATTTTTAAAAATTCCCTGGTGATTTCTTTTTTAAGTCATGAGCAATTCTTAATTTTAAAATATTTGGGGATTTAAAGACATATTTCTGTTATTGATTTCTAATTTAATTTCTTTTATGATCAGAGAATATATTCTGCCTGATTTTAATTATGATTCATTATAACTTGTTTCATTACTCAGTCTATACTTGTGAATGTTCCATGTCTACTTGAAAAAAATGCATATTTTAATTTGTATGGCATGGGTGCTGATTTATGTAGGTTAATTTGGTTAAAAGAGTTGCTTAAGTTTTTCATGGCCTTACCAGTTTTGGTCTATTTGTTCCATCAGTCACTAAGGAGAAATTATGAATCCACAGCTATAATTGTAGATTATTTATTTCATTCTTTAGCTTTGACAATTTTTGCTTTATACATTTTTAATATTCCTTATTAGGTTATACAAGTATGTGATTTTTATATCTTCCTAATAAAGCAACTCTTTTATAATTTTGAACTGCTGCTCTAACTCGTCTTGAAGTCTCCTTCATCTTACAATATAGCTTTCTCAGGTAGTATCTTTCTTGGGGGGGTTGTATAATGATTTTTATTTTTTTCAATTATAACTGGTTTACAGTGTTCTGTTAATTTTCTACTCTACTACTTATATCTGGAATCTAATATATGGCACAAATGAACCTTTCTTGGGGTAGTGTCTTGATGGAATTCTTTTTCCCTTTTTTTATGTTTAATCTGTTTTGTTTTTATAATTAAAGTTCATCTCATACAAATCAAAATTACAGAATTTCTAAAATTTTTTATAGAAAAAAGTACAAGTCCTATAAACAGGGTATAGTTGGATTTTTTTTTTTCTGTCTTGTCTTAGAATCTCTGCCCCTTTGAGGGGGAGAGGAGGGATGTTTTCTTCACTTACATTTAGATATAATCACTGATGGAATTAAGTTTATATCTATCACCTTCCTATTTATTTCAATTTGTCCCCTCTGTTCTTTTCCCACTGTTTTAAGAAAATCAAATTTTTTTTAGTATTCCATTTTATGTTCTTTGACTATTAAACACCTGTTTCACTTTTTAGTAATATGCATTTATAACTAATCACAATCTACCTTTAATCATTTTTGCATAATTTCTCTTATAATGAAAGAAACTTACAACAGTATAAATCTCTTTACCTCCCTTCTATTCTTTGCTATTGCTGTCGTATATTTTTCTTCTATATGTTGTAAACCCCATAATATAGTTTGTTTTTAATTAAAAAAATTAACTTTTAAAGATTTTAATATAAGAAAATAATCTTTTATATTTACCCATACATTTATTATTTCCAGTGCACTTCATTCTTACTGTGTATCTAAATCTCCATATAGTATTATTTTCCTTCAGCCTTAAAAACAGGAGTTTTACCACTTTTAAAGTGCAAATTTGCTTATGACAATTTTTTTAACATATATATACACTATTATTATTATGACGATGATGATGCTTTTTAGGGTCGCACCTGTGGCACATGGAGGTTCCCAGGCTAGGGATCAAATTGGAACTGCAGCGGCTGGCCTATGCCACAGCCACAGCAACACTGGATCTGAGCTACATCTGTGAACTGCACCACAGCTCACAGCAGTGCCAGATCCTTAATTCACTGAGTAAAGCCAGGGATCAAACCTGTGTCCTCATGGATATTTAGTCAGCTTTGTTACTGCTGAAATACAATGGGAACTCCTAAAAATATTTTTGCTAGACATGGAATTCTGTATTTACAGTTACTTTTTCTTTAGCACTTAAAGGATGTCATTGTCTTGTTTTCTGTCTTCAATTATATCCAATGAAAAATTCACTCAATATTCATATCATTGGTACTCTGTGTGAAAGTTTATTTACTAATTATTAAGATTTTCTCTGACATTGGTTTTGACAGTTTTACTATGAAGTCTTATGTATAGTTTCTTTATATTTTTCTAGTTTAGGGTTTTCTGAGCTTCTTGGATCTTAGAGTTCATGTTTTTCATCAAATTCAGAAAAAATTTCAGCCATAGGTTACTGATGTTCATTTAGCTTTTGTTAACCCTAAAAACAAAACAAAACTCTACTTTTGTTTGATCATTTCTATTGACTTAGTCAATTCTACTGATACTTTCTATGGCTGTCCAATATACTGTCAAATTGATACTATGAACTTTTGATTTCAGATTTTTATTTTTCATTTTTAAAATCTGTTTCTTTATTTTCTCTCCAAAATTTCCCAATATATTCTTCCATTTTAATCAATTTTCTACTGCAAATTCTTATAGTAATTGTTTAGAAGTTCTTGTCTTCGAATTTCTTTTTCATTATTATTATTATTTTGCTTTTGAGGGCCACACCTGTGGCATATGGTAGTTCCCAGGCTAGTGGTCGAATATGAGCTACAGCTGCCACCTTGCACCACAGCCACAGAAACACAAAATCCGAGCCACCTCTGTGACCTACACAACAGCTCACGGCAATTCTGGATCCTTAACCCAGTGAGAGAGGCCAGGGATCAAACCTGCACCCACATGGTTACTTGCTGGATTCATTTCTGCTGAGCCACTATGAGAACCCCCTTTGTCTTCTAATTTCAATTTGTGTAACCTATGGGTCTGCTTAGATGGACTCTCCCCAACTAACACACCATTTTCTGATTTCTAATAGTATGCTATATAAAAGAATAGTGAAGAGTTTAGTATTTTATATTTATCTTATATCTAAACACATACGTATACACAGGCATTCCCTGTTTTGTGCTTTACTTTATTGTGCTTTTCAAATATGCATAGTTTACAAATTGAAGGTTTGTGGCAACCTTGCATCAAGCAAGTCCACTGATGCCATTTTTCCAACATCATTTTTTTAAAAGTATGTACATTTTTTAAACATAATGCTATTGCACACTTAAGAGAATACAGCAAAGTGTAAACATAATTTTTATATGCACTGGGAAATGAAAAAAATTCATATGACTTGCTAATTGTGATACTTGCTTCACTGTGGTAGTCTGGAACTGAACATGAGATACCTCCAAGGTATGCCTGTATGTGTTTGTTTGTATCCTTTCTTCCCCCATTTCCTTTATCAGACAGCTCAAGAGAAGTGCTAATCATTCAGATTCTACAAGGTGTTGAACTGAGCTGGGGCTGGTCTGTAGCTTTAATTAAATTAAGTTTCCCTTCAAAATCTCTCTCAAAATCCAACACTCAAAACTTTCATACTACCTTCCTCAAGGGGCCGATTCCTCATCCTCCCAGTATTTGTGGAGAAAAAGGGTTAAAATTCAGTTTCACATAGTTAAATTCAAGTTCTATAATAACACTCGAATGCAAGTACTTTGAGACTGCATAAATTCTCTCTGCTTTCCAGTACCATTTTGCTACTTTCTCAGAAAAATTCTGAGAGTGGTGGGGTAATGGCAGAGACTTGCCAAACCGAATTTTTTTTTTCACTTTCCAAAGTTTTATTGAAGTATAGTTAATTTACAGTGCTGTGATAATTTCTGCTGTACAATGAAGTGATTCAGTTATGCACATAAATCCATCCTTTTTCAGTCTTTTCCCATATAGGTTATCACAGAATGTTGGATAGGGTTCCCCATGCCAAACAGCAGATTACCATTCAAAATTAACTGAAATTGAAATTCCTGTTGTCTCTATCCACAATCCTCCTCTTCCCTTCATCTGCTCTCTCTACACATGCATGCATAACTTTATTCCCATGCCATTACATACTAAATTACATCCCTGATAATCAGATTTATTTACTTTTCCACTTGACATCTTCCCTTGGGTAAATGACAGAAGCACCCAAATTAAACATGTCTAAAACTGAACTCTTTATTCCCTACCACCCCATTGCACCCCATCCCTAGCCTCTTCATCTTTGTAAATCATGACAGTCAGTGGCTCAAGCCCAAATTTGGAAATAATCTTTGATCTCCCAAACTGAATTATAATTTGTAGTTCTGTAAGTGTTAATGCTTCTCAGACCTATCTTTTTTTCTCCAACAACACTGCTATCACCCTAGTCAAAGCTACCTTCATTTCTTGCCTAAGTACAATATTGGCCTCCTACCTGGTGTATTGGCTTTCATTCTTTTTTTGACCCCACAGAAGATGCCTAATAAATATTGTTTAAATGAGTGGGCTTTCTCATTTACTGTTTACCATAATTCTTGCTATATTTTTGCTCCTTGGGGTATTCCTCTTATTTCTTTGTTTTACTTCTCCTCCATTCTTGACTTTCTCCATTCATTTTTGAAAATGTTTATTTGCCTGTCTTTGCTAGTTCTCTTATCTTCCTTTTTTTTCTTTCAATTTTTCTTACATTTCTGATTTGAGTTTCTAAGATCTATTATCTTCCCCGCACCCTAAAAACCATACAGTGAAAGAAAATATCTATAGATAGGCATGAAATTTTCCAAAGGATCCCCACCCCACCCCCCCACTGCATGACTAATCCAACAATGCTCTACCTTAAGCCTACTTTTCAACCTTCCTTTGGGTTAAATGGTATGTTATCAATTTTTAACTAGCAAATTTTGTCATTATCACAAGTATAAAAAGCACTAGGCAATTAGGCAGATGAATGGGTGTTAGCTTTAAATATTCCATAGATTTGTTGTGTTCTGGAAAAGTTATTTAACCTCTCAGTGGCTTGGTTTCATCTTTAATAATAATAATGATAATAATGATGTTTAAAATTCATAAAAGTGCAATTATAAACACTAATCCTGAAAAGTTCCAAAGGTCTCTAAGGAGGAAGTAGGGATTATAGTTTTTACTTTATATATGAGAAAAAAGAAACTCAGAGCAGTTAAATGATGTAGTTAAGATTACAAATGTAATGAGTAGTCACTAAGAAGACAAGACAGAACTCAATATAAATCTTCCAACCTATGTCTCTTGCTCCTTCCAAAGCATTTCATTGCATCCACAAATCATAATCTGTAAAATTCAGAGGTTCTTTGAGGTATAAAGTGTATTATTCTATGATGTAAAAAATTTGCAGATGAGAATTTAAAGATTTAGAGAAGGCAGCATTGGAGTCCTACCTCCATTACAAAAAGATCAGTGAATAAGCCTAGTAAAAGATTGTAATTGACATATTTTCTAGAAATGAAAAGTATAAGGTTGAAAATAGAATGTGATATCACTGAGTACAAAATTAATAAAATATAAAAATGGATTTCAGAAAGCACCTTGTTCAATCTCAATTTTGAAAAACAATTTTAAATCATTTCACTTTTGATTATCCCATTGATCATGGGTGAAA
The DNA here is from genome assembly GCF_016906955.1 of Phacochoerus africanus. Lineage (NCBI taxonomy): Eukaryota > Metazoa > Chordata > Mammalia > Artiodactyla > Suidae > Phacochoerus > Phacochoerus africanus. The sequence goes on from NC_062544.1 coordinate 219,776,253, forward strand.
ATGTGAAAATGGAGAAAGAATGGCTTATAATTATAGAATAAAGGAATTTGTTTCCAATACACTGAAACTTTAAGAAGCCCTTATAGACACAGGATAATACAGTGGAAAGCATATGAAATCACTTTGGCATCAGATAGGCCTATGTTGTTTCCCACTATTCTGTGTGACTTTGAGAAACTAATTTAATCTCTTTCAACTTTAATTTTTTCATCTATAGAAGAATTTACTATTAAATATATGGCTCAAAGAGTTATAATGACCATTAAATAATATAACACTGAGTCAAACTGCCAGGCACAAGCCCAGAACAAAATAGACATTCAGTGGAACTGAGCTATGTTTCACCAAATAGGGACAATGCACATACATTTTCTGAAAGCTAGTAAACAATTCATGAAAAGGCTGTAAGTCTTTCTTATAATAAAACAAAACTGTAGAAATGTTAACAGGTTAAGTGAGTCAATAGTTAAATTTAAAGCTATACTTTTATAAAATTTTAAAAGAAAATGCTAGAATATACCTTCAAATCATTTAAGAATCAATCAAGATATATGATATTGATTATCAAGAAAAGAATTTAAGAAACTGATTTCAAATCCAGGTCTTGTCTGAGCTCCCAAGGAGCCCAATGGTGAAAGATATGAAGAAAGATATGATGCATCTCTTTATGGCCTTCTAAAATCTTGGCACTTTCTTTGTTTAGAAGAAACTATGATTTCTGTTGCAAATCTCCTGGTAACCCAGTAAGTACACAAACTATTTCTGCTTTCATTTGTCAAATTTGAAAAGTCTCTTGGCTGTTCATGTAAGTGAAACTGTCTGTAATCATTCTCTTTATCACACTACCATCGTCATTGACTTGCTGAACTCATACTTGGGCTGGGTGTAGAGGATAATAAGAATTTTAGATATGGTCTTAGGTTTTTATCATGTATTTATAAGGGTAGATCATATGCATAAATAATACAAAAAAAACCTAGGCTAAATACCAACTAAATGGTTCAGACACTACTGTGTACAAGCCTGTACACTGTAGGCACTGCAGACATTTAAATTAAGGAACTGGCACAAAGGGCTCTGATGGTAGCTGGAAAGTTTTACTGTAAGGATTGAAATCTAATGAGAGTTTCCAGAGAAAGGATGATATAAGTAAATTATAAGAGTAGTAAGAAATATACCCTGGAGTGTTTTTTATAGGAGTAATAGAAAGTTCATTTGGAGATGCAGATAAGATTTATATTTTAGAGTACCCTGAATGAAGGTTTAAAATCTTGGCTTTTTTTATACAGAAGGCGTAAAATTACTGAAGTAATCAAAGGCAAATGAACACATTTCAGAACTTTTTAACCTTTATGTCATGGTTGATGCAGCAGAATTTAGATTAAGAGCTTGCTTCTGCTGCTGCTTCTTTTTTTTTTTTTTATCTTTTTGCAGTTTCTAGGGCCGCTCTTGCGGCATGTGGAGGTTCCCAGGCTAGGAGTCTAATTGGAGCTGTAGCTGCTGGCCTGCACCAGACCCACAGCAACGCAGGATCCCAGCCACGTCTGCAACCTACCACCACAGCTCACGGCAATGCCGGGTCCTTAACCCACTGAGCAAGGGCAGGGACCGAACCCGCAACCTCATGGTTCCTAGTCGGATTCATTAACCACTGCGCCACAACAGGAACTCCTGCTTCTGCTTCTTATCCTCACTAATTTCTCTTTTTACTTAAAAAGCATTACACATTCATTATAGAAATAGCATAAATACATTAAAACTAAAAGTAATTTATAAAATCTACAATCTCATGTTCAAGAACTTTTTCTATCTGTACAGATGGATACATTCTCTCTCTCTCTCTCTCTCTCTCTCACACACACACACACACACACACACACACTGGGGAGAGGGATGTTCCACGTATAAAAGGCTAAACTAGGATTTAGAAGTCTAGTGTTGTGTGCTAAACCACCTGGAGATTATTTCCAGGAAAGATTTTGACTGAAACCTTTTATGTGGCAAGGGATGGGTAACAAAGAATAGTATAGGTCAGGGGTCCACAGATATTTTATGAAAAGAGCAAGACAGCAAATATTTAGGTCTCATGGGGCCACATGATTTCTGTTGCAACTACTCAAATCTGCCATTGTAGTTTGTAAGCAGCCATAGACAATATGTAAATGAATCAGTGTGGCTGTGTTCCAATAAAAGTTTATGAAATTTTATTTATGGAAATTAAAATTTCATACAATTTTCAAGTGTCAAGAAATATTATCATACTGTCTAAAAGTTTCTGTTTTAGTTACAGCAGAAGCCAGTCTAGTTATCAGTGTTCTATTACAAGGGACCAAGAGCAAAGGCAGTGAGAAGCACCCCAAAAAGGGGTGTTCTGCTAGAATAGAAAACTAGAGAATACTTCTGAGCAAAAATAAGTCACCCTCTGGGCACTCCCAGAAAAATTTTAAGGATTTCACAGTGAATGATTTCCTTTTGCTAGTGGAACACAAAGTTTTAGGTTTTTATAAGTGATGTGATACCATTAAATATCTACAAAGCTGGTGAGGTGAGGTCTGAAGAAATTCAGGATGCAAACAACATATGTGTGTACATATTTGTATATTTTACACATCTTAAATGCGTTGTCCACTGACCTTTTTAAACCTAACATATTGATTAATATACATATCTTCTCATGTCAGTAAATACTCACCTGTAACATCGCTAGTATCATCCGTACCTCCAAGCATATGCTCTACTCTTTCTGCACCATTTTTAAAAATATCTTACTCTACCATCTTCAGATTTGCACTGCTATCATGGTAAATATTAATATTACTGTTTTATCATAATACTCCAATTTTACTGGGTTCCTGAAATCACTATAGAACTGTGTATTTGTGCATTCTATTTTAATAAGAAGCATGAAAAATTAGGAATATTTAGCTAACTCTAAGAAATCTAATTAAATTATAAAAAGCAAATATTGTGGCCCTAAAATATTTTCTAAAGTGCCAAAGGCACAAGGTTTCCAAAATAAGCATTCAATTATTATTGATACTAGAATATCAAGCTTTTTATTTACAAGGAAACTGTAGCTCTTCTTCCTCTAAACAAAAGACAATGACTCTTTGACTAACAGAACATGGTATGCATGGTTTGAAATAAACACTGAAACAATGAATATGAATACATGGGTATATGACAATAATTATTTGAAATATTTGTATATTTTTATTAAAATTATCAGTTGCAATTCCATAACAAAACAAAAAATTTGCATGCATGCTGAATGTGTTTAAAAATAAACACATTACTGAGCACAGACATATGGATTTAACCCAAGCATTGTGACTTAAAAAAGCTAATTGCCTAACCTTTATAGAACTTACTCTGATAGGAAGTACGGATCCGTTTCGTTAAATCAGGATAAAAGTTAGACAGGCCACGCATGCAAAAGTTGTCTTTGGAACATGCCAGAACACCAGCATCAGCAGCAGGCAGAAGAAAGAGAGAAAAATAGTCTAAAGTGAAAGGAAGTGATATCATACCAGAATCTAGAACAGCCAAGATGAAGAAATTGCAGCAAGTTTAGGTAATCAAATTAGAGGAGATATTAAAAAATAAATTAGAAAGTAAGAGGTGAAAGATGAATGATGAGAATGCTGTATTAATTTTATTCACTCAAATATAAAAATAGATGGCATATTACTCTTAGAAGCTTTTTCACACAGTAAACTTATTTGGCTTATAAAGTTTATGTATGTCACCTCATAAATATAAAAACGACTGTCTTAAGCTTCAGTATTACAAAGAAAGCTTAGAGATCTTAGGTTTGTTTTCATTTTTGTTTTTTTTTCTTTTACTTTTTTTGGCCACCCTGCAGTACATGGAGTTCCCCAGCCAGGGATCAGAGTTGCAGTTGTGACCTACACCGCAGCAGCAGCACCACCAGATTCTTTAACCCACTATGCTGGGCCAGGATTGAACCTGCATCCTGGTTGCTGCAGAGACATGGCTGATTCCATTGAGCCACAGGGGAACTCCATGAAATTTTACTTTATTTTTTTTTAATAACATAAAGTACCCACTACATGTACCAAATATAAGCAGACTTTACAAACATCAGTTTTTCCTAATTTTAAAATCATTAAAAATCTTAGCTCTAATCATAATTTTAGAGGCTCAATAAGTTTAAATTAAGTTAAATAGCAGCTGTAATTCCTCTGTCAAAATATAAACTTTGTCACCTCATTGTGTATATCCACCAAGTAACTTAGATGCTGTCTTAGGATCCACAGCTTTTCTGAATGAATTGCTGTTTTCAGCATGTAAACAGTGCCTACTATCCCCAGACATCTTTCTACCAAAAGTCCACAAACTTTCAAAAATCAAACTTCTCTGTCTCAATAATGAAGGAATCTTATGGTATGCACATGCACAATTTCCCTTATTCTGCCTTTCTTTCAAAACCCATTGGTGGTAGAAACAGGACCTGTATAATTTTTAAATTTCCAGCACTCTTAAAATATTGCTAAAAATTGAGATCCCTAATAAAAAACAAAGAAATTCCATGCTCGGAAGAAGAATTTGTATGTTCTGAAAAGGATCTAAACTAGCAATTTGGAAAGGTTTGAGGTTTACAAAAGAAAGATCAACAAGAAGGAAGAATTTCAGTATATGGAGTAATTTTCTTTAGTCCAAAAGGAAACTTCCTTTATTATCATATTCAGATGTTAAATTTGGCACACTTGCTATTTTGAAAATAACACCTCTACCACATATTCTTTTCACTTTAATATAATCTTTAGTAAAGATGTCAATAGTCAATAGACTATTTTTTAAAACTAGAACATTTAAAGAAGTGTCTAAAAAATAACACACAATACTATAGATGCATTTCCATCTGCAAAACTTTTAGCTCAACCAATTTTTTTAAATCAACTATAAACTATGTTAGTGGACAGAAAATATACAAAATTTTGGCAATGTTTACAAACCAGTTATTTGGATATATACTGAAATTTCAGTAAAACTTTGGATAACTTGGCATATCACAGTTTGACATTTTATATAGAAAGCATTTTGGCTTATATTCTAGTAACCTTATATATTTTTCTCTTATAACTGGTCCTGTCAATAAAATATCCTCTTTTATAGCATTTTAAAATGTTGACTAATAATGTTAATTGCATTTGTGAAAATACCTCTAAGAGTCACCATCCAACAAAGAAGGGTGACAGCTAAAATATGGAGTTAATTTTAAAAATTTAAAGTAGTGGATGACCATATATTTTTAAAGTTATATTAGATGAAAAATTATCCTGTTTAACACGACAAATGCAAGCAATTTTTTCAACATGAGAGCCTGATTTTCTTAGGATTTTTATGTTTAATATCTTATTTTCATACTTAATAACTTCCCATTTTCTGTTATTTCTTAGTAATTCAATTAAGAAACTTGAGATGCTTCCTAACTTTAATAGCAAATTGAAATTTACACACCTCCTTTACCCTTTCAAATAGTCTCACTATGTTTCTACCCAATTTTACTTACATAGGATTGTAAATTATATTGACTTTATATTGCTGTACATTTGAATAGCATCATAGAAGAAAGACAAGAAATCTATAGGTTAGGAAACAAGTGAACTGCTCAAGTTCATAACCATCTCTTTTATTTCCTACCTGCAATGAACTGCTTGTTTTTTCGAGGAGACCGTGGTTGTCGTTGATATAGGTCACTTGATCTATATAGGTCAATGGTCCCCATGCTTAACAGTACTGTCTTCTGTATAAAATCCACCACAGCCAACCCATTGCAGTTCCCAAATGCAACTCTGAGAGAGAAAAAAATGCAACTAGAATGTATCACACCAACCATTATTATTTTTATATTTGAGTTAAAAAATAAAAGATTATTGGAAAATAAGCCTTAGGGTTGGGGAGGGCAGGCAGTGACTGGTGTAGTCAGGAAAAATACTGTGCCTATACATAGGCTATGTTAACCTTGTCATAGCCATGGCTGCAAAAAGCAGGAATGATCTGTAATCATGTTTTCTTATAAATGTGTTATGTAAATAGTGATTACTCAATTAGCTCTTTAACTTAGTTTTATGTTTTTATAGAAAAATCACATAAAATTTGCTATGAAGAGGGAAATAGATCAAGAAATGTGACACTTAATAGCTACAGAGGCTTACTATGCAATTAGATTCCTTTTACAGATAAAATTGTAATTATTACATTCCAAATGAGTCCTCTTCTTAAAACAGAGTATATATGTAACACAAAATTTTACATAAAAATTAACTTCATATACCTAAGGTTTTGATACCATGGTACATATGAACAGGGATGTAACTTATATTCACAAAAATTAAAAATTAATCTCTTGTTCTTTATTTTTGTTCCACTTATTAAAAGACAAAGGCCATTTGATTAATTTCTCAACTAAATCTGAAAAATTAAAACAGCTCTCCTAAGCAAGCATTTCGGTCATCTTAACCACTGGCATACACTAAACTCTTTTCTCCATTTACAACATGTCCTCAGCTCAATTGCAAATCTGTGCTTTTTGCTTCCTAAACTAAATATACACTAGTTGTATGAAAGTTGTTTTTCTCATTTTATATAAGTTCCAAGATGTTTTATTCTTAGATTGAATCTGGTTGATAAATCATCTGCTTACTCACAATCTAGTTCTTTCTACTCCACCACCTTGCCCTCTTCATAAGAAATTAACAGTTCTACCACACTATGTTTTGCTATTTTACATAAAGGTCTTCAGCTTCCAGTAAGACAGACTCTGGAAACTGGGAAAAACATTGTTATAAAAGTTAGAAGATACCCTTACTTACAGGTTATATGACTAAGAAAAATTAATGAATATTATGAATATTATGAGGCCTTAGTTTCTTTACTTTGTAATGAGAATTACAATGCTAGATTTATCTCATTCACAAGGCTTTTATGAACATCAAATTAGAAAGTACTTTGAAAAGTGTCCACACAAAAGTAGAATTTATCTTATTATTATAAGTGCAATGTTATATATATTACATATTATAGCAAGTCAACATCTCTAAGCTTTTTATGTTAAAATATAGTTAATTACTTCTGCTTACAAGGATGACAGAGTTCCCAAATGCAATACTGGGAAGAGAAAAAACATAGAATGTATGACATCAAACAAAAGTTATTTTTATTTTTGAAATAAAAGGAAGAATGCTAGAAAGTTGTACCTTAGGTTTGAGGGGGGCAGGCAGTGGTTGTTGAAAAGTCAGTAAGGATACTTAACTGGATTTAATTTCCTACCTTAAACAACTAGAAATCTGAACAAAATATATTAAACAACAGTTTTCACATAGTGTTCAACAGTCAACATGGAATAAGATGAAATAAGCATAAAAGTAAACTTGAGGTAGTCTAGTTAAGTGTTCTAGCTTAGTGAATGGAGAGATTTCCCAGGCTAGAGCACAAGAAACCAAAAGTCAAGGAGAGATCAGTAATATTTCTGATCTGAAGAGACAGAGCTCAGAGGCTGATGCTGCAAAAGCAGTTAAATTTATGACACAAAATACTAGAGAGAAGAGAGAGCTGCACAGATAGAATACATCAGAGATTAACAGAATGGTCCTCTTGAGATCGTGTCTTAGTACTGATTTGTGCATATATGTGAATAAACTATCCCAGGCTTGGGAGCAAATCACCAAAAAGATAAAGCAGAACAATTCCCAGAGCTCATGCAAGCCGGATAATATTTCATGCAAGCTAAACTACTGAGATCTCCTAATACATGGGAAAGCAGACATAAGGATGTCACTTCAACAAATTAGCCATAAACTAAAGGCTTTTCTGAACCCACTCGAATGATTCGAAGTAACATAAGTGCTTTCCAGAAAATTATGTACTGAAAAGAATCCAACAAAATATAAATGTAAAATTCACAACATCAGCTATATGAAAAGTAACAGGCAAAGAAAGAATCAAGAAAAAAGACTGATAACCACAGGGGAAAAAATGATGGAAACATATCTGGAAGTGAAACATAAAACTGTAGACAAGGGTATTAAAAATGTTTTGAAAAGTATATTCCAGATATTCAAAGAGGCTGAGGAAAACGTGGTTGTGATAAAGTGAGAAATGGAAGATCTTAAAAAGACTCAAATTTCTAGAGATAAAAATATATCTGAAATGAAAAATTATCTTAAATATTATAGAAGAGAATAGTGAACTTGGAATAAAAAGCAATCTAAGTCTTACAAAATGAAACATGAGAGAAAAAAAAACCTATAAAACCACAAAGCATTACTAACTCCTGGGAAAAAAATTGAGTAGACTACAATAAATGTAATTGGAGTTTCAAAAAAGAAGATCGGTAGAAAACAAATCTGAAGAAATAATAGCCCAAACAGCAAAATGATAGCCAAATTTAATTATAACAATAAACCTAAAGATCTAAGAAACTCAAAGGACCCTAAGTAGAATAAACATAAGGAAAAATACAAGCATAATCACATAGCTAAATTTAGTGGTAGAAAAATGTTAAAAACAGCCAAAAGAGAAAAGATATATTTCCTACATGGAGGCAAAGATAAGAATGATGAAATATACGTGTCAGAAACCATACAAACCAAAAGACTATGGCGTGACATCTTTAAAGCAACAAATGATAATAACGGATAAAAATTAAATCCTGTATTCAGAACATATCTTTAAAATGGTAATATTCCAGAGTTCCCGTCATGGCTCAGTGGTTAGCGAACCTGACTAGTACCCATGAGGGTGTGGCTTCAATCCTTGGCCTTGCCCAGAGGGTTAAAAATCCTGCAATGCCGTGTGCTGTGGTGTAGGTTGCAGATGTGGCTCGGATCCTGCGTTGCTGTGGTGTAGGCTGGCAGCTTCAGCTCTGTTTTGACCCCTAGCCTGGGAACCTCCATATGCCGTGGGTGCGGCCCTAAAAAGACAAAAGACAAAAAATAAATAAATAAATAAAATAAAATGGTAATACTCAGATTTTTACGCATGAATAAAAAGCTGAGGGAATTCATCACTAGGAGACCTGTACTACAAGAAGTAATAAAGGAAGTCCTTCCAGCAGGAGAAAAATGATTCCTTGGGAGTTCCCAATGGGGCTCTGCAGGTTAAGGAACCAACACTGTCTCTGTGAGAATGTGGAATTGATCCCTGGCCTTGCTCAGTGGGTTAAGGATCTGTGTTGCTATAAGCTGAGGTGCAGATGTGGCTTGGATCCAGTGTCACTGTGGATGTGGATATGGCCACAGCTGCAGTTCCAATTTGATCTCTGGCCTGGGAACTTTCATATGTTGCAGGTGAGGCCATAAAAGGAAAAAAGAAAAAAAATGATTCCAGATAGAAATATGGGTCTACTCTATCTAATGAAGAACATGATAAATGGTAAAAATGTGGATTAATATTAAAAGACTTATTTCTTCAGAAAATACTTGATCATTTAAAATGAAAATAACAGCATATTGTGGGGTTTATAACATATATAGAAATATACAACAGTAATATTTAGAATAGGAAGATAAAGAGAAGTATACTTTTAAAAAATTCTTACAGTGTATGTGAAGTGGTAAACTGCTATTTGTTTATTTGATAAGCTAAAGATATATATATATATATATGTGTGTGTGTCTGTTTATTATATATATATGTATATAATAAACCATAGAGCAAACTATAAAGATTTAAAAACAAATTTTAGTTAAAATTTTAAAAGTTAAATACTTAAGATAATGAGATTAGATAGAATCATTAAAAGATACCCAAATTCCAAAAAAAAGAAAAAAGATGAGAAATGGGACAAATAGAAAATAGGAAAATTGTTTGCATTCAACCCAACAACAGGGATAATCACATTAATGTCAATAGTCTAAACACTCCAATTAAGAGCAAAGTTTGCCTGGGTGGAAAAAAAAATTCAGATCCAATATATGTTGCCTACAGCAAATCCACTTCAAATATAAAGTAAAAGAATGGAAAACATATACCATGAAAACACTAATTAAATGAAGGATGAAGTGGCTATTTTAATGTAATATTAGTGTAGACAAAGTATATTTCAGAACAAGAACAATTTTGAAGAATAAATAGGAAGAATGATTATGAGCTAAATTTATCAAGAATATAAAGGAATCCTAAATGTCTGTTTATCAAATAACAGAGTTTCAAAATACATGGAGAAATACTGACAAATGAAAGGAAATATAGACAAATGTACAATTAAGTTTTAGGATGCAATTCTTCTTTCAATAACTGTTCAAAGTTATTCTTTCAATAATTGATAGATTAGATAAATAATAATTAGAAAGGATAAAGAAATTTTCCACAAAGCTATCAACATCCTTGACTAAGTAGAAATTTAGAGCATTCTATCCAATACTCATAATAGCAGCAAAATTATGAAATAGATATAAATTTAACAACATATATATAAAACAGGTACACTGAAAATTATAAAACATTGCTGAAGACAATAAATGAAGACCTAAATGGAAAGCTATACCTTGATCCTTGGTCAGGAGACTTAATATTGTAAATTTTCCCAAAATTGATCAAAGAAATCCCCCCCCCCAAAAAAATCCCTGCAAACGTTTTTGTTTAAGAAGTTGAAAACATGATTCTAAAATATGTATGAAGGAGTTCCCTTGGTATTTCCACAGTAGGTTAAGGATCTGGCATTGTCACTGCTGTGATGCAAATTCAATTCCTGGTCCAGGAACTTCTGCAGGCCACAGGTTCAACCCCTGCCCCCCAAAAAAGTAGAACATGTATGAAAATACAATGATTTAGAATAGCCCAAGATTTTTTGAAAAATAAGTAAGTTTGAGGACCTACACTGTATAATATTAAGACCTATTCAAAAGCTACAGGAATCATTACAGGCTGACATTGAAATAAAGATATGTATTAGTGGAACAAAAGCATATCCACAAACACACATAAATGGCCAATTAATATTTTATAAAAGTGCTATGCCAATTCAAAGGAAAAAAATCTTCTCAATGGTAAAAATAATTGGATATCCATAAGTAAAAAAACTGATCCTTAACTTTTACCTTCCCCAGTATATAAAAATTAATTTAAAATGGATCAGGAGAAAAATCACAGTAATCTGGGAACAGGCAACATTTTGACAAGACATAAAAAGCACAAACCATAAAATAAAAAAAAAGCTGATAACCTGCAATGACATCAAAATTAATGTATTTTGTTCTACAAAAGAGACCATTAACAAAATGACAAGGCAAGAAAAGACATGTACTGAGAGAAAACACATATTTTATACAAAATGTTCACAGAAATCCCAATAATAATAAGATAACCTGATTCAAAAAATAGGTAAAAGATGTGAATAGACTTTTCACCAAACATGATGCACAAATATGAATAAAGCACTTCAAAGATGCTGAACTTCATCAGTTAGTTACCAGGAAAATGTAAAACTACATTTAGATACGACTGAACCTTGTGGAATAGACAAAATTGAAAAGATGACCAAGTATGCAGAGAAACCAAAACTCTAATACATTGCTGATGGAAACACAAAATGATAATAACCTCTTCATAAAAAGTTTATCCTGTCTCATAAACAAATACTACCTGACTCAGTAATTCTATTCTTAAGTTATTTACTCAAGAAAATACAAACAGATGTTTCATAAAGACTTATACCTGAAAAGCTAATAGACAGTTTATTCATAATAGCCTAAAACTGGAGCTAATCCAAATTTCCAACAGATAGTAAATAGGTAAAACAAATTTTTATATATCCACATAATGGAATATTAAGCAGCAATGAAAAGAAACAAGCCATAGATACACACAACATGGATGAATCACAAAAGCATTTATGCCAAGTGAAAGAAAACAAAATAATTTATGCTTCCTTTTTATATAAAATTATAGTAAATGCAAAACTACAGTGGTTTTGTGGGGCAAGAGAAGTAATAATTGAATGCAAAGGGGAATGAGGGAACCTTTGAGATGATGAATAGTTTTTATGTCATTAGTCTCTTGGTGGTTACATAACTTATATTGTCATTACTTTCATCAAAATTCACATTGCATTCTTAGAATTTGTAAATTTTACTTCATATACATTAATACCTCAATAAAGTTATTTTTAATATTAATAAATATTAAATTACTACCAAAAAGGGACTCTGAGCAAATCACAGCTACAGTTACAGACTCTGGTCCCTAAAAGTATTCTGAAGAGAAAGGGAGAGAGAACAATAGAGAAAAATTTTATTTTAATTGGATATTTTGGTTAACCTACTCAAAATATAAAATAATTTCTCTAGGAAAAAAAGGTGATTTTGTTTTTCTTCCAATATTTTGTTGGTGAGGAAATTCAAAAGAAAATACTAACAGGGAGGTATTTTCAAGATTTGTAATTTAAAATAAAAATAATTTTATTAATTTCTTCTTTGTTTAATTAATCAACATCTACCTTAAAGTCTGCTTTTTATCAAATTAGCTCTCCTAAATGGTATGAGTTGACAAACTTTTTATATGTATAAAATATACTTAAATAAAAATTAGTATAATTTGTCTCCCTTAGCAAGGGAATTAAAAATATAAAGTCCATACTTTTATCAGGGTGTCCTCTTCTATTTGGCATTTATAAACAATGTTAATATAGAAGTACTTATATAAGTGAAAATCAAATATTTTAAAAGTATTTTTTTCATATCTTTATTTATTTTTGCTTATCAGGGCCATGCCTATGGCATATGGAAGTTTCCAGGCTAGGGGTCGAATATGAGCCACAGCTGCTGGCCTACACCACAGCCATTGCAACACCAGATCCGAGCTGCATCTGTGACCTACAGCAACGTGGTATCCCTGACCTACTGAGTGAGACCAAGGATTGAACCTGCATGCTTGTGGATACAAGTCAGATTCACTTCCACTGTGCCACAATGGGAACTCCTATTTCATATCTTAAAATATATGTTGATGTTTTAAGAAATTGCTTTTCTATCTAAAAAAAACTCAAAGTAGAAAAAAATTTGTGTGTGTGTTTGTTTTGTTTTTGTTTGTTTGTTTTTGCTGCACCCATGGGCAATGCAGAAGTTCCAGGGCTACGGCTCAAATAGGCACGACAAAAGTGACAATGCCAGATCCTTAACCTGCTGCACTACCAGGCAACTCCAAAAAACAGGTTTAAACATGAGTGTCTTTAATGACTTTGGTACTAAGTCACAAGATAGAAAGAAAGTAGTTCCCTTTGTGGCTCAACAGTTAACAAACCTGACTAGTATCCATGAGGATGCAAGTTTGATCCCTGGCTTCACTCAGTGGGTTAAGGATCAGACATTGCTGTGAGCTGTGGTGTAGGTTGCAGACACGGCTCGGATCCCACGTTACTGTGGCTGTAACATAGGCCAGCAGCTACACCTCCGATTCAACCTCTAGCCTGGGAACCTCCATATGCCACAAGTGTGGCCCTAAAGAGACAAAAGACAAAAAATAAAGATAGAAAAATTTTGCTTTTAAATACTTTAAGGTTTTTGTTATTGGTGTAGACTTAGGAAAAAAGCTCATGTAACATTTGAAATCAATATACTTTAGAAAAATTAGACTGATTTAATAATTTTGTCTTAAAAACAGCTTTAAGTCTTCTTCCTGATTTTACCCACTACATAAAAATGTTAGCACAATTGGTGTTTAAGTTAATTTAAAATTAAAAATTTAATCACAGTCCAACAGAATTAAGAGTTCAGTTGCTTAGTTTTAGTAGCTTTATTTCAAATGATCAGTGTTGCTAGTAGTACCATATTTTACTGCATAGATTATAAAATATTTCCATCACTGCAGAAAGTTCTATTAGACAGTACTGTTGTAAGTTATGTAAGTCTTAGGTTTATTTTCTCATAAAAAGTCTAATAAATTTTAATTTCCTGAATTTCCCTAAAATCAATTCTCTTAGCCAAATGAACAAATGCTATTTTGATATTACAAAATTCTGTGTTTAAAGAAATTATAAAAGATAATAATTGAATAAACTGGACTGATTCTTATAACACTACAAATCATAAGACCATCATGTATTGGCTTAAATTATAATTTCTAAATATTCAGGGATGTAGTTCAATGTCAGACTGATTTTATTGATAATTTAGGATGCCTGGATAATTTATAAGAAAAAGACAGAAATAGGTATCTAGATCCTAAAAGTCTATTTATTATGCACATGGACATTTCTAACTATGTTACACCCTTCTCACTGTGTATAAAAGACAAGGTTACGTTTTATGGTCCTAATTAAAAATAAGAAATGGATTGTATGGATTAAAAGTAAGGCTGGACACTATAAATTCTTACAGGAAAACATAGGCGGAACACTCTCTGACATAAGCTGCAACAATATCTTTCAATCTCCTAAACAAATGGGACCTAATTACACTTAAAAACTTTTGCATAAAAAGGAAACCATTAGAAAAATGAAAAGACAACCCACAGAATGGTACAAAACATTTGCAAACTAAGCAACTGACAAAGAATCGATCTCTAAAATATACAAACATATCATACACCTTTATATCAAAAGAATAAACAAACTAATTAAGAAAGATCTAAATAGGTATTTCTCCAAAGAAGACACAGAGATGGCTAAAAAACACATGAAAAAATGCTAAATATTGCTAATTATTGGAGAATTTAAATAAAAACTACAATGAGGTATTACCTCACACAAGCCATAAGAATGGCCATCATCAAAAAGTCTATAAAAACTCAACGCTAAAGAGAGTATGGAGAAAAGGGAACCCTCCTATACAGCTGTGACAATGTAGGTTCATACAACCACTATGGAGAACAGCATGGAGGTTCCTTAAAAAACCTAAAAATAGAACTACCATATGATCCAGTGGTCCTGCTCTTGGGCATCTATCCAGAGAACACAATATATCAAAAAGACATACACCACAGTGTTCATTGCAGCACTATTTAAAATAGCCAAGACATGGAAGCAACCTAAATGTCCATCAACAGAAGACTGGATAAAGAAGATGTGGTACATATGTGCAGAGAAATATTACTTGGCTATGAAAAGGAATGAAATAATGCCACTTGAAGAAACATGGATGGACTAGAAATTATCATACTAAGTGAATTTAAGTCAGAGAAAGACAAATGTTATATGAGATCAGTTATATGTTGAATTTAATAAAAGAATTATACCTAAGATCTTATTCACAAAACAGAAATAGACTCAAAGATTTCAAAACCAAACTTATAGTTACTATAGGAGAGAGGTGGATTGGGAGGTTGGTATTGGCATACACATACTACCACATACAAAATCAATTGGTAACAAGGACATATATAACTTGGAGAAATCTATTAAATACCCTGTGATAGCCTATATGGGGATAAAATCTGAAAAAGAATGGATATATTGTATAATATTGCTGATTCACTTTGCTGTATACCCAAAACAAACACAACATTGTAAGTAACCTACACTCCAATAAAATTTATATTAAAAAACAAATTAAGTTTTGCGCTTAGACTAACATTTCTTTTAACACTTGGTAAAAGCTTATTCATTGTTTACCTGCTTAAGTGGTGACCAAACAATATTCCATTTGTCAGCTAGTTACATTAGTAATGATAAAATTATTTTAGTATTTGTTTCCCATATAACTATTAAATATAGCTCTAATCACTTTTTTTTTTTTGGTCTTTTTAGGGCCATACCCGTGGCATATGGAGGTTCCTAGACTAGGAGTCGAATCGGAGCTGTAGCTGCTGGCCTATACCACAGCCACAGCAACATGGGGTCTGGGCTATGTCTGCAACATAAACCACAGCCCATGGCAATGCTGCATCCTTAACTCACTGAGCAAGGCCAGGGATCAAACCTGCATCCTCATGGGTGCTAGTAAGATTCATTTCTGCTGAGCCACGATGGGAACTCCAATATATCTCTAATCTAAACCCACCTAGACTGCTTCCCTTCCTGATGAATCACATGACCATCTAATAGCTATTGAAAATTTTAACCTGTCTGATCAGATATATCTTGTACTTAAAATTGTAATTTTAATACAAAAGATTTTGGCCACACCCACAGCATGAGAAAGTTCTCAGGTCAAGAATCAAACCCATGCCACTGCTGTAACCAGAGCCATAGCACTGACAACACCAGATCCTTAACCTGCTGAGCCAGAGAGGTTTTTTTTTTTTTTTGCTTCTTAGGACTGCACCTGTAGCATATGGAAGTTTCCATGGTGGGGGTCAAATGGGAGCCACAGCTGCTGGCCTATACTATAGCCACAGCAATGCCAGATCCAAGCTGTGTCTGCAACCTACACCATAGCTAATGGCAACACTGGATCCTTAACCCATTGAGGGGGGCCAGGATCGAACTGGCATCCTCATGGATACTAGTCAGGTTCCTTATTACTGCTGAGCCACAATGGGAACTCCTAGGGAACTCTTGAAATATTTTAAATAAAATATTTTATTACCTATACCTATTATTATTAGATCCACTTTAATATACTGATAGCAACTTTAATATATTGGTAGTAACTGTGCCTTCAGGATGGCATGTAATTTTTGACATACTGTAAAAATGAAAGGAGTAATTTATTTAGATATTTAATTTTAAAAAAAGGAAAGAAAAATGTCTATTAAGGTCTTCTGCACATTTTTGATTAGGTAGTTCATTTTTTGTTGTTGAGTTGTATGAGCTGTTTGTATATTTTGGAGGTTAGGCCCCTGTTGGTTGCATTGTTTAAAAAGATTTCCTCCCATTCTGTGGTTTGTTTTTTTGCTTTACTTTTTTAATGGTTTCCTTTGCTGTGCAAAAGCTTTTAAATTTAATTACATCCCATTGGTTTATTTTTGTTTTTTACTGTCTTTATTCTAGGAAGTGGATCAAAACATTGCTGTGATTTATGTTAAAGAGTGTTCTGCCTATGTTTTCCTCTAGGAGTTTTATAGTATCTCACCTTACCTTTAGGTCTTTAATCCATTTTGAGTTTATTTTTGTGTATGGCATTAGAGAGTGTTCTAATTTCATTCTTTTACATGTAGCTGTCCAGTTTTCCCAATGCCACTTATTGAAGAAACTATCTTTCCTCCACTGTATGTTCCTGCCTTCTTTGTAATAGATTAGGTGTGTAGAACTATTTCTGGGCTTTCTATCCTGTTCCATTGAACTATATTGCTGTTTTTATGCCAGTATCATATTGTTTTGATGACTATAGCTTTGTAGTATAGTCTGAAGTCAGGGAGCTTGATTCCTCCAGTTCCATTTTTCTTTTTAGATGTCTTTTGTGTTTCCATACAAATTTTAATATTTTGTTCTAGTTCTGTGAAAAATGCCATTGGTAATTCAGGGATTACACTGAATTTATAGACTTCCTTGGGTAGTATAGTCATTTTGACAGTATTGATTCTTCCAATCCAAGAGCATGGTATATCTTTCCATCTGTTTGTGTTGTCTTTGATGGACATTCTCCAAAGAAGAAAAATGGGTAGCCAACAGGCCCATGAAAAATGCTCAACATCATACTATTAGAAAAATGCAAATTAAAACTACAATTATGTACCTCCTCAGTCAGAGCAATCACTAAAGAGTCTACCAGTAAGTGCTAGAGAGTGTGTGGAGAAAAGGGAACCCTCCTTCACTTGGTGGAAATATAAATTGGTACAATCACTGTAAAACAGTATGGAGGGTCCTCCAAAAACTAAAAATATAACTACCATACATTCCAGAAATCCCACCTCTGAGTATTTATCTGGACAAAACTACAATTTAAAAAGATATATTACCCCTATGTTCATTGTAGCACTATTCACAATATCCAAGATATGCAAACAACCTAAACATCCATCAACAGATGAATGGATTAAGAAGATATGGTACATATATATAAAGGACTACTACTCAGCCATAAAAAAGAATGAAACAATGGCATTTGCAGCAACATGGAGGCAACTAGAAATTATCATATTAAGTGAAGTAAGAAAGATAAAGACAAATAAGTTTTTTTGCCCTTGCCCTCTCCTCTGACCTCAATGCATTAACACTACCAGAGCCTTTTGTTTGGGGGCAACCTCAATAGTGAGAAGACCCCAGTGCCTGTGCTGATCCACCTGACCCTCAACTGATGTGCTTTTCCATGGGGGAAAATTACAATAGGTGCAATTGATGATTTTCCCAGTTTTACTTCTTGCTTACACCTTCAAAGGAAGTGATGGAAAGCTTCATTTTGGCTGTGTTAATCAGCTACTCTGATACCTAAGGAGCTCAGTTCTTTCTGCAGCCCAGCTGTGTTGCTTAAAAAAATCAAAAGACCTGGGATAGCTAGAGCAATTTTTAAAAGTAAAACAAATTAGAAGGACTTAACACTCTCCGATTGCAATACTTACTACAAAGCTAAATTTACAAAGATAGTATGGTATCACCGTAGGAGAAGAACAGATTAATGGGGAAGAGTAGGGACTTCAGAAATACATTTGATTTTTTGATAAAAATGCCAAAAGAATTCAATTGGGAACAGAGAATCTTTTCATCAAATTGTATTGGAACAGCTGAATATATGTGGGGAAAAAAGAGAAACCAATTGTTACACATAATACTCAAAATTAGAAATTTATCATAGACCTAAACATAATTGCTACAATTTTAAACTTCTAGTTTAAAAAACCCTGGGGGAAACAATCCCATTTAGCATCACATCAAAAAGAATAAAATATTTAGGATAAACCTACCTAAGAAGGCAATATACATACTCTGAAAACTATGACACTGCTGAAAGAAATGAAAGATGACACAAACAGATGGAAAGATATACCTTATTTCTGGACTGGAAGAATAAACATTGTCAAAATGACTATATTACCCAAGGCAATCTAAAGATTCAATGAAATCTCAATCAAGACACCAATGGTATTTATGACAGAATTAGAACAAAAAATTTTTAATTTTTATGGAAACAGAAAAGACCCTGAATAGCCAAAGCAGTCCTGAGAAACAAAAATTGAGCTGGAAGAATCAGGCTCCTGGACTTTAGACTATACTACAAATCTAAGGTTATTAAAACAGTATGGTACTGGGGAAAAAACAGAAACATAGATCAATGGGACAGGATAGAAAGCCCAGAAATAAACCCATGGTCAACTAATACACAACAAAGACCACAAGGGTATACAATGGAGAAGAGACAGTCCCTTTAATAAGTGGTACTCAGAAAACTTGACAGGTACATGTAAAAAAATGAAATTAAGAACACTCTCTACTACCATATGCGAAAATCAACAAAAAGGTATTAAAAGCCTAAATTTAAGACTGGATACTATAAAACTCTTAGAAGAAAACATAGGCAGAAACACTCTCTGACATAAACTGCAGTAATATTTTCAGACCCATCTACTAAAGTAAAATCTTTTGTACAGCAAAGAAAAGCATAAAAAATGAAAAGTCAACCCACAGAATGGGAGAAAATCTTTGCAAATGAAGTGACTGACAAAGGATTAATCACTAAAATATACAAAAAACTCATGTAGCTCAATATCAAATAAATTAACAATCCAACCAAAAAGTGGGCAGATCTAAATAGACATTTCTCTGAAGAAGACATACAGATGACCAATAAAAAAACACATGAAAAAATGATCAATATCACTAATTATTAGGGAAATGCAAATCAAAACTATTATATGACCTACACCAGCCAAAATGGCCTATTATCAAAAATTCTACAAACAAGAGCAGGATCAAGATGGCAGAGAAGTAAAATGTGGCATTCACTTTCTTCCACTAACACATCAAAAATAAAATAAAAAATCTACATGTAGAACAATTCACACACAACATCTACTGAACTCTGGCAGAAGACCTTAAACCTTCAAAAAGGGCAAGAAACCCTACACATAACTGGGTAAAACAAAAGGAAAAAAGAGAGAGAGGAAAGAGAAGAGAAAAAAAAAAAAAAAGGAATCAGGACAGGGCCAGCACTCCTGAGAGGGAGCTATGAAAGAGGAAAGGAACTTGCACTCTGGGAGGCCACCTAATTGAAGGGGAGATCAGCCAAAATAGAGAGGCCTCAAAGCCTCAGAGAAAAGCACAGCATCGGACTGAGGATGGCAAAGGAGAGAGAGAGAGCTGCACAAATCATTGGTACCACTGTCCCTAGACACCATAGACTTAGATGCTCAGGTCGGGGCTGGGCACTGAGACTTAGATTTTGGAGGTCAGTTCTAGGGAAGGGACTAGGGTTGGCTGTGTGGAGAGAGCCTGAGGGGCTAGGGAGCAGAGTGCCACAGGCTGGGGAGCAGAGTGCTACAGCCAAGGAAATCCAGGAGGAGGCCTGGGTCCACAGGAGAAGCAAGGCACCATTGTTGGGGAGGGTGAGAAGAGGAGGTGTGAGACAGCCATAGGAATAATCTTTCTCTGTGCACACATGGGCTCTTGGGTAGTGGGACATCTTTCCCATGGGCTATGGGTGGCAGAGCATTGCTTGTACAGGCTACTGGTGGTAGAGACAAACTACCACAGCCATCTCAGCCTCCAGAGGTGGATGGTGTCCACCACCACTAGGGGTCAGTGAACAGGCACCATGTCAGTCCCAGTCACCTCAAGGTCAACACAGAGGAGGGCACCAAAACCAAGTTCCCCCCATTGTTGCTCTCACTTCCCTGAAAAAGCACATGGCCTGCACCTGCCATTGCCAAAGACTCTGGGCACTGCCAACACCTGCCTGAGGGTCACTGCCACTTCCCAGGGCCCTGCAACCAGGAGCAGCCTCTGCCATCTCCCCACAGGTCCTCGCCACTGTCAAAGGCTCAGCAACCAAGCACTGCCTACAGCCCTGCCCATTGCCTACATCTCCCTGGAAGCACACCCAGGCTGTACACCAGCACACCCCCATCAAGTAGATAACAGCTTGCCCACACTGAGGAAACAGACAGCAAGCATCCAAACAAAAATCAGCCCTCATGACAAAACAAAAAAACAAAAAACTATGCCCTCAAAATACCTCAGGGCAATCTCGCATATAAGTAGCCCTCTAAGACTACAATAGTAGTTTTCCCTAAATTCACAGAATAAGAGAATAAGAAAAATATAAGCAAAATTAAGAAGCCTGAGAACCATTCCCAGTTAAAAGAACAGGAGATTTCCCCTAAAGGAGCAAACATTGAAACAGACCTTTGCAGTCTAACAGACACTGAGTTCAAAAAGGAGATAGTGAAAATATTGGAGGAATTAAGAGCAGATGTGGGGAGTTCCCGTCATGGCGCAGTGGAAACGAATCTGACTAGGAACCATGAGGTTGCGGGTTCGATCCCTGGCCTTACTCAGTGGATTAAGGATCTGGCGTTGCCGTGAGCCGTGGTGTAGGTTGCAGATTTGGCTCAGCTCTGATGTTGCTGTGGCTGTGGTGTAGGCTGGCAGCTCTAGCTCCAATTCAACCCTTAGCCTGTGACCCTCCATATGCTGCAGGTACATTCCTAAAAAAAAAAAAAAAAAAAAAAAGAGCAGATGTGAAGAGTAATATAGATTACTTTAGAAAGGAACTAGCAAATAGAAGGAGGAGGCAAGAAAAATTAGGATAATATAAGTGGGCAACTCTGTGCATAATAGGGATTCCAGAAGGAGAAGAAAAAAAGGAAACAAATATCAAGATACAAGAAGTACAGAGGGCCCCAAACAAGTTGCACCCAAACAGACCCACACCAATACATATTATAATAAAAATGGCAAAAGTTAAAGATAAAGAGAGATTCTAAAGGCAGCGAAAGTAAAACAGAGTTAACTGAAAGGGAACCCCCATAAAGCTATTAGCTGATTTCTCTACAAAAACACTACAGGCCAAAGGAGAGTGACAAGATATACTGATAGGGAATATAGGTAAAAGGGAAAAAATTTCAGCCTAGAATACTCCACACAGTAAGAAGATCATTTAAAACAGACTGAGAAACAAAGAATTTCTCCAACAAACAAAAATGAAAAGAATACAGTAATACTAAACCCATTCTAAAAGAAATAGTAAAAGGTCCTCTCTAAATAGGAAAGAAGTAAAAAGACATAGATGGAGAAAAATCACAATTGGGAAGTAATCAGTTAAGTCAGTATTTAGATCTAAAAGGGAAAAAAAAACCACATCTGTAAAAGCAATGACAAACACAGGAACAGCAAAGGGATAAATATGAAGATGTTAAAAAAAAAAGAACAACAAAATGATAAAATGTGAGGAAGGAAAATAAGAAAATCTAGACTTTTTTTTTTTGAATGTGTTTGATTGAGCCTATATGACTGTCAGGCTAAAGCAAGCAAATATAGTAAGAGGTTAACATACTTGAAAAACAAGGAAACTGCAAATCAAAACCAAATAATACATTCACAGACTAAAAAGTAGAGGACACAAGCATAAAATAAAAGGAAATCATCCAACCAGAAAAAGAAAGGAACAAAGGAGAAACATAGAATCACCTGGAAAACAAGGTTTAAAATGGTAATAAATACACATTTATTAATAATACCTTAAATATCAATGGACTGAATGCTTCAGTCAAAAGACATAGCATGGAAGACTGGATAAAAAAACAATAGCCTACAATATGCTGCATATAAGAGTCAAACCTTAGGGCAAAGGACACATAGAAATTGAAAGTGAGGGGGTAGAAAACATATTTCATCCAAATGGAAATGACAGGAAAGTGGGAGTTGCTATACTCATATCAGACAAAATAGACTTAAAAAAAAAAAAAAAAACAAAGGCCATAAGGATAATTCAAGAAGAGGACATTACAGTTTTTTATATATATACCTCTATGGAATTCCCATTGTGGTGCAGTGGAAATGAATCCAACTAGTATTAGTGAGGATGCGAGTTGCATCCTTGGCCTTGCTCAGTGGGGAGGGGAACTGGTCGTTGCCATGAGCTGTGGTTTATTTGCGTCAGATCTGGCATTGCTATTGCTGGGGCTGTGGTGTGGCTGGCAGCTGTAGCTCTGATTTGACCCCCAGCCTGGGAACTTTCACATGTCATGGGTGCGGCCCTGAAAAGCAAATATATATATATATGCCTCTAATACAGGAGCAACCAAACACATACAACAAATACTAACAGACATAAAAGGAGAAATTGGTGGGAATGCAATAATAGCAGGAGATTTTAACATCCACTCACATCAATGGACAGATCCTCTAGACAGAAAAACAAGGCAAAAGAGATCCTAAATGAAACAATAGAATAGTTAAACTTAATTGATATTTTCAGGACATTACATCCAAAAAAAAAAAAAAACCCAGAATATACATTCTTTTCAAGTACACATGGAACATTCTCAAAGATTAAAAACATACTGGAGCACAAATTTAAGAGCATAGAAATTATTTCAAGTATCTTCTCTGACCACAATGGCATGAAACTGGAAATCAACCACAGGAAAAGAAATGAGAAAAAAATGACTACATGGAGATTAAACAATATGCTATTAAAAAACCAATGGGTCAACAAAGAAATCAAAAGGGAAATTAAATACCTTGACATAAATGATAATGAAAATACAACCATTTAAAATCTATGGGATGCCACAAAAGAATTCCTAGAGGGAAGTTAATAGCAATACAGGCCTTCCTCAGCAAAGAAGAAAAATTTCAAATTGACAACTTCTCCTACCTCCTAAAGAACTAGGAAAGAAGAACAAACAAAACCTGAAGTCATCAGAAGGAAGGAAATCATAAGGATCATAGAGGAAATCAGTAAAATAGAGATTCAAAAAACAATAGGAAAAAATCAATAAAACCAAGAGCTGATTCTTTGAAAGGGTTGACAACATTGACAAACCTCTGGCCAGACTCACCAAGAAGAGGAAAGAAAGAATTCAAATAAAATAAGAAATGAAAAGGAGAATTCTCAATGGATACTGCAGAAATAAAAAAAAAACCCATAAAAGAATACTATGAACAATTATATGCCAACAAGTTTGACAACCTAGAAGAAATGGACAACTTTCTAGACACATACAGCCCACCAAAACTGAATTGAGAAGATATGGTTATTTGAACAGACCAATCACTAGAAATGAAATTGAATATGTAATAAAAACACTCCCTACAAACAAAAGTCCAGGACCAGATGACTTCACAGGAGAATTCTACAAATATGCAAAGAAAGAACTCATCACTCTTAAACTTTTACAAAAGGCTGAAGAAGAAGGAACACTCCCAAAGACATTCTATGATGCCACCATCACCCTAATTCCAAAACCAGAAAAAGATACCACCAAAAAAGAAAACTATAGGCCAATATCCTTGATGAATATAGACGTGAAAATTCTCAACAAAATTTTAGCCAGCCAAATCCAACAACATATAAAAAAGATCATACACCATGACCAGGTGGGATTCATTCCAAGCTCACAAGGATGGTTCAACATATGCAAATCAATCAATGTCATATACCACATTAACAAAAGTCAAAAACCACATGATCATCTCAGTAGATGCAGAAAAAACATTTGGGTATACAGTGAACATACCTTAACATAATAAAAGCCATTTATGACAAACCCACAGCCAGTATAATATTCAACAGAAAGAAGCTGAAATCCTTCCTTCTAAAATCTAGAATAAGACAAGGATGTCTACTCTCACCACTTTTATTCAACATAGTATTGGATGTCCTAGCCACAGGAATCAGACAAATGAAAGAAATAAAAGATATCCAAATTGGAAGATAAGAAGTAAAACTGCCACTCTATGCAGATGACATGGTTCTACATGTAGATACCCTTAAGGACTCCACACAAAAACTACTTGAACTGTTCAATGAATTCAGCAAAGTAGCAGGATACAAGATTAACATTCAGAATTTGTTCCCTTTCTGTATACTAACAATGATATATTACAAAAGGAATATAAAAATAAAATACCTTTTAAAATCACATCCCCCCAATTTTTTCTCATCCAAGCAGGAAGACCTTGAGATCACTCATGCAATACACAATAAAAAAGGCAAAGTCACACATACACTCTTCTAAAGGCACATATCAATATCTGAAACCAAATATTTGTAGTCCAAAGGCAGAGATATTTTAACAAAGATAGTCTAATTTGTCAGGTGGGATTTTCATGGGTTGAAGAGGACAAACTCACTTCGCACCTTCGAAATTTAAATACCTAGGAAAAAACCTGACCAAGTTGGTTGAAAGACATGTGGTGAGAACTATAAAACATTAATCAAGGAAATTAAAGAGGATTCAAAGCAGTGGAAAGATATTCCATGCTCCTGGATTGGAAAAATTAATATGGTTGAAATGGCCATACTGCCCAAAGCAATATACAGATTTAATGTGATCCCTATCAAATTAAGCATGACATTTTTCACAGAAGTAGAACAAACAATCCAAACATTTATATGGAACCATAAAAGACCCAGAATTGCCAAACCAACCCTGAGGAAAAAAAATACTAAACACGATGAATAACTCTTCCAGACTTCAGACAATATTAAAATGCTCTTAATCAAGACAGTGTGGTACTGATACAAAAACAGACATTCAGACCAATGGAACAGAATAGAGAACCCAGAAATAAACCCAGACACCTATGGTCAACTAATCTTGGACAAAGGAGGCAACGATATAAAATGGGGAAAAAAATCTTTAGCAAGTGGTGCTGGACAACTGGACAGCTGCATATAAATCAATGAAATCAGAACACACCCTCAAACCATGCACAAAAATAAACTCACAATGGCTTAAAGACTTTTCATAAGACAAGACACCATAAAACTCCTAGAAGAGAATGTAGCCAAAACACTGTCTGACATCAACTGTACAAATGTTTTAAGTCAGTTTTCCAAAGCAATAGAAATAAAAACAAAAATAAACAAATGGGATTAATCAAATGTACAAGCTTTTGTACAGCAAAGGAAACCATTAAAAAAAAAAGATGACAACCTATGGAATGAGAGAAAATAGTGTCAAATGATGCAACCAACAAGGGCTTAATCTCCAAAATATACTAATAACTCATACAATTCAAGAGCAAAAAAACAAACAACCCAATTGAAAAATGGGCAGAAGATCTAAACAGACATTTCTGCAAAAACAACATAGAGATGGCCAACTGGCACATGAAAAAAATGCTCAACATCACTCATTATTAGGGAAATACAAATCAAAACTACCATGAGGTACCACCTCACACCAGTCAGAATAGCCATCATTAATAAGTCCACAAATAACAAATGCTGGAGGGCATGAGGAGAAAAGGGAACCTTCCTGTACTGTTGGTGGGAATGTAAGCTGGTACAACCACTATGGAGAACAGTATGGAGGTACCCTAGAAAACTATACATAGAGCTACCATATGACCCAGAAATCCCACTCTTGGGCATATATCCGGACAAAACTTTCCTTGAAAAAGACACATGCACTTACATGTTCATTGCAGCACTACTCACAACAGCCAAGACATAGAAAAAACTTAAATGTCCATCAACAGATGAATGGATTAAGAAGATGTAGTATACATACACAATGGAATACTACTCAGCCATGAAAAAGAACAAAATTATGCCATTTGCAGCAACATGGATGGAACTAGAGACTCTCATACTGAGTGAAGTAAGTCAGAAAGAGAAAGACAAATACCATATGATAGCACTTATGTCGGGAATGTAATATATGGCACAAATTAACCTTTCCACAAAAAAAGAAAATCATGGACCTGGAGAATAGACTTGTGGTTGCCAAGGGGGAGGGGGAGGGAGTGGGGTGGATTGGGAGCCTGGGGTTGGATGCAGACTATTGCCTTTGGAAAGGTTTAGCAAGGAGATCCTGCTGTGTAGCACTGGGAACTACATCTAGTCTCTTATGATGGAGCCTGATAATGTTAGAAAAAAGAATGTATACATGTATGTGTAACTGGGTAACCATGCTATACAGTAGGAATAAAAAATTGGGTTTGTCATAAATAGCTTTTATTATGTTAAGATATGTTCCCTGTATACCCACTTTAGTAAGAGTTTTTATCATGAAGGGATGTTGGACTTTGTCATGCTCTTTCTGCCTCTATTGAGATGATCATTTGGTTTTTGACTTTTCTTTTGTTAATGTAGTATATGATGTTGATTGATTTGCATATGTTAAACCATCCTTGGGCACCTGGGATGAATCCCATGTGGTCATAGTGTATGATCGTTTTTATATGTTGTTGGATTCAGTTGGCTAACATTTTGTTAAGAATTTGTGCATCTATATTCATCAAAAATATTGGCCGATAATTTTCTTTTTTGGTGGTTATGTTTTTCTGGTTTTGGAATTAGGTGATGGTGGCATCATAGAATGTCTTTGGGAGTGTTCCTTCTTCCTTCACCTTTTGAAAAAGTTTAAGGAGGGTGGGTATAAGTTCCTCTTTTTATGTTTGGAGAATTCACCTGTGAAGCCACTTGGTCCTGGACTTTTATTTGTAGGGAGTGGTTTTATGACATATTCAATTTCATTTCTAGTGATCAGTCTGTTCAGTTGATCTATTTCTTCTTGATTCAGTTTTGGCAGGCTGTCTCTAGAAAGTTGTCCATTTCTTCTATGTTGTCAAATTTGTTCACATACAATTGTTCACAGTATTCTCTCATGTTTTTTTGCATTTCTGTAGTATCCATTGTGACTTCTCCTTTTTCATTTCTTATTTTGTTTACTTGGGTTTTTTTCTCTCCTTTTCTTGGTGGGTCTAGCCCGAGGTTTGTCAATTCTGTTTACCTTTTCAAAGAACCAGATCTGGCTTGACTGATTTTGTCTATTTATTTTTTGAGTCTCTATTTTATTAATTTCCTGTTAACAACTATTATATTCTCTTCTTGTATTGAGCCCTTTGTTGTTAAACAATGCCTTTCTTTATCTTATAAAGAATATGTTTTAAAGTCTATTATGTCTCATGTGAGTATTGCTACCCCACTCTCTTGCCATTTCCACTTGCATGAAATTTCTTTTTCCATCCCCTCATTCTCAGTCTATTGATGTATTTGCTCTGAAGTGAGTCTCTCGTAGTCGGCATATTGCAGGTTCTTTTTTATTTAATCAGCCACTCTATTACTTTTCATTAGAACATTTAGTCCATTTATATTAATTATTGATAGGTTTATACTTATAGACATTTTGTTCCTTGCTTTCCAGTTATTTTGTAGTTATTTTTGTCTAGTTCTTATTTGTGATTTTTCTTTTGTGGTTTGATATTTTTCTTTTGTAGTATGCTTGAGTTCCTTTCTTTTTAGTTGTTGTGAATCCTATTGTATATTTTTGCTTGTGGTTACCAGGAGGTTCATGTATGTTGACTCATAATATATTTACTTGTTTTAAACTGATGATCATTCAAGTTCAATCACATTGTAATATATCTCCCTTTCCCTATATTTTGTGATTTTGATGTCCTCTTTATATCTTCAATGCTTATCCTTTTACTGTTGATTATAGTTATAATCATTTTTACAATTTTATTTGCTTCTTAATTCATGTACTGGCTTATTTAAGTGGTCTTCAATCTTCACTATACATTTGCCTTTCCTATTGGGATTTTCCCTTTCTTATACATTCTTGCTTCATTTTCCATTTAGAAAAGACCATGCAGTATTTCTTTCAGGGTAGGTTTAATATTGCTGAATTATTTTAGTTTTTGCTTGTCTGAGAAATTCGCCTTCTATTCTAAATGAAAATCTTGCTGGATAGTGTATCCTAGGTTTCAGGTTTTCTCTTTTAAGGCTTTGAATATATCATTCCACTCGCCTTCTCATCTTCAAAGTTTCTGCAGAGAAATGAGCTAATGGCTTTATAAAGTTTCTCTTGTAACTGACTCTTTGTTTTGCTCTAGCTCCCTTTAGAATCTGCTCTTTAACTAGTTTATTTTTATTTTTTTTGGATGTGCCCACAGCATGTGGAACTTCCCAGGCTAGGGTAGAACCCACACCACAGTTCTAACCAGAGCCACAGCAGTGACTGTGCTAGATCCTTAACCCACTGAGGTTCTAAGGTATTACTAGCCATTTTAATTATATCTTGGTGTGGATCTGTTTGAGTCATCTTGTTTGGGAAACTTTGTGATTCATGTAACTGGATATCTGTTTCTTTTTTAGATTTGGGAAATTTTTAACCATACCTTCTTCAAATACACTTTTGATCCCCTTCTCTTTCTTCTCCTATAAATCCTGTTATGCATAGGTTGGCCTGTTTTACATTATCCCACATGTCTCATATATTTCTTTCATTTTTTTTTAAATTTTTTTGTCTGTTGTTCTGATTGTGTGATTTCCATTATTCTAGCTTCAAGATCACTTATTCTTCTGTGTCACTTATTCAGCTATTCATTGCTTCTAGATTGCTTTTTATCTCAGAATTTGAAATATATTTTTGATTGGTTCATCTAATTTCAAGTTCCTTGTTAGTGATGTTTATACAGATAATATTTCTAAATTCAGTTAGTATTTTTATTGCCACCATTTGAATTCCGAGTCTAACAGACTGGTGATCTCTGTTTTAATATTTATTCTGTCAAGGGATTTCACTTGTTCTTTTAATTGAGAGTAACTTTTCTGCCCTTTTGTTTTTCTTCAGTTTCTGTCTTTATGAATTAGGAGAAATAATCATCTATTTTTGTGCTTTTCAAATTGAAGTATAGTTGGTTTACAATATTGTGTTAGTTTCAGATTTACAGCAAAGTGATTCAGATATACTCATATTATTTTTCACTATAGGTTTATATTAAATGTAGTTCCCTATGCTCCATTGTAAATCCTTGTTGCTTACCCATTTATGTATAGTCATTTGTACCTGTTAATCTCATACTCCTAATTTGTCCCTTTTTCCCCCATTTTGTTTTCTATGTCTGTGATGCTGTTTCTATTTTGTATACAGACTAATTTGGTTTTTTTTGCCATTTTTTAAAGTTTTATTGAAGTATAGTTGGTTTACAATGTTGTGATAATTTCTGCTGTCTAACAAATGATTCAGTTATACATATACACACTGTATTATTTTTTATATTCCACCTATAAGTCATATCTACAATTTTTCTTTCTCTGTATCAGGAGATAGTTCTCTATTGTGGACTTAAAGGGGTCTTCTTGTGTGGAAGTGTCCCTGTGTAGACTGTGTGTGTCTAATCTTTGGTCTGAGTGCAAATTTTGATGTAGATGCCAGCCACATCTTTCTTCAGGGTGTTCTGGCTGCTATCACCTTGACTGAGGGTGTAGTTGGTGTGAGAGAATGTAAAGCCTGTTCAGGATGTGAGGCAGGATTCCTCTCTGCTCTGTGACGGTTACCACCCTTTCAGGGGTGGGGTTTGCTCTCCAGTTGTTGGAGTAGAAGCCCTGAGGGTTGAGATCATTCAGGCTCTGTTTCCCTTGAGTGCATGCTATACCCCAAAGGAGGGGAGTGCTGAAGCAAGTGAGGCCTCTGTGGTCATAAAGGTCTAATGCCCCACCTGTTTAGATGTCAGCAGCTCTGCTCAGAGGCAGCCCAAGGCCATGTCCATTGCCCTGTTGTTTCTTCAGATCTAGTGCAAGGCTGGGAGTGATGTGGTTGGATAGGAGAGTTCACTATATTGGGGCTAGGGGAAGGGTACTGTGGCTGCAGAAAATGAGATGGCACACTACCTCCAGGGACCTGGGCTGTCTCTGCGGTAGTCCTCACCCAGGAATTGTTTGTCCCAGATTCAGTAGCAAGCTGTGCTATGGAATGGGTGGGACTGGAGTGTTTGCTTGGCTGGGAGCAGGGGCTGAGGTGTGCTGGTTCCCATTGCTACCTGGGTAAGCACTGACCACGATGGTAACTGTCTACCTGGACTCCCCCCACCCTACTCCCCCGGCCTCTGGGCTGTCTCTGCATAGCTAGACTGAATCTTCTTAGGCTTGCCTGGCCCAGATCCTCTGCCGAGCTGAGATGTGGAATGAGCAGAGTTGCAGTGTTTATCCCTCTTGGATTAGGGAGTGCTGCAAGGCAACAGCTGCCGGTGTAGAGCTCTCTCTGCCCTGTCTCCCAACATCTGCATACTTTTCACAAGTAGAGTCTAGGTTTCTTCAGCCCTTATACCTGTCCCAACAGCTCTCCATGCAACCAAGGGGGCTTGTCTCCTCCATGTAGGACCCCAGGACATGGATTTTCAGTCTGTGGTTTGACTTGGTTGTTCCCTATGGCAAAGGTCCACCCAAGCAGGCCTTCTCATCCTTTTAGATCCCTCCCAGGGGTGGAGGTCTCAACCCTATGCATTTTTTCCATCCGACCCAGCTACATGGTAATCTTGCAGCTTTGGTTGTATGAGTTCTTCTGCTAGTTTCCAGTTAGTTTTCCAGGTGCATGTAGATGTAGTTTTGATGTATTTCTGGGGGAAGGTGAGCTCTACATCCTCCTATTCTGCCATATTAATGTAATCTTTTGAAGTTTGATAATAAGTTATGTTGGACTCATAAAATGAAATTTTTTTCTTTCACAATTCTCAAAAAGATTTTGTGTAATACCGATGTTACTTATTTCTTAAAGATTTGGCAGAATTTACATGGATATCCCCTTGAACTGGAGTTTTTTGGCATTTGAAGATGTCTATGAGGCAGGTGTTCACACTTTCTCATACAAGTATAGGTTCTTCAGGGCTCTGTAATGACTATCACCCCTCAGTTACATTACATTGGACATATGCTCTCTAAATGACTTATTTCAGCAAATTTAAGCTACTAAATCTGGCAGTACATACCCACAGCTCTTAATTTTTCCACCCCCTTGCCTTTGCAGGTCCATCTCTCAAGTAGGGTACTTAGGTTAGAGGATAAGCATATATTCTTGCCATATCCAACCATGGGATTATCACAGTCCCATATTGCCTTCCTTTCCCCCCCCCTCCATCCTTGAGCTATTTCTGCCAGCTTTCCTACCAAAGAATTTTTCAGTCAAGAAGCAAGTTCCCACATTTATATTCGCACACATCCTCAAACCACCCCCCCAATCCCTGCCAAATTCTAGGACCACAGATCTTTTTTTCAGATATTCCTCCTTTCAGCTGAGTTCAAGGAGTTCTCCTGGAACTATTAGACTTAGCTTAGGGGAAGATTGGGAAGTATAGAAATAAAGCCAAATATATATTTTAATGTATTATTTGATAAAAGTGATTCCAAATTTATAAAGGAAAGATGAAATATTTAGGAAATGGAACTAGCACTACTTCTAGTCATTGGGAAAGAAAGAAAGTTTAATCCCTATTTCATATCTCATACCTAAACAAACTCCTGTGATAAAGACTTAAGTATATTAAAGAAACAATAAATATATCATAAGACAATATTCTTCATGATCTTAAAGCTAAAAAGGCTTTTCTAAGTATGACACAAAATCCAGAGCCATAAAAGAAGAAAAAAATAAAATGACTTAAAATTTTTAAGTTTATATGTAGAAAAATCCATCTTAAAGTCATAAAAGAAATAAAATCAAAGAAAACATTTGTAGTTTATATCTCAGAGAAAGCTAACTTCCACACTATGTAAAATTTTTCTCAAATACGTAAGAAAGACAACGGATCTCAAAAAAATGGACAACTTTCACAGAACAGAAAAAGCTGTTCGATTTCATTTAAGATACAAGTAAAGTGTTAATATTATATTTCTTTTTACTAAACGAAATGAAGGGATTAAAAGTTTGGTTATAGGAGTTGCTGTTGTGGCTCAGTGGAAACAAATCTGACTAGCATCCATGAGGATACAGGTTCAATCCCTGGCCTTGCTCAGTGAGTTAAAGATCTGGCATTGCCATGAGCTGTGGTGTAGGTTGCAGATGAGGCTCGGATCCTGTGTTGCTGTGCCTGTGGTGTAGGCCATCAGCTGTAGCTCCGATTTGATCCCTAGCCTGGGAACCTCCATACACCATGGATGCAGCCTAAAAAGACCAAAAAAAAAAAGTTTGGTTATAAACTATTATTAGAAAGGTTGTAGACAGTCAAGTAGTCTCAAACATTGCTGGTGGGAATATTTGGTACAACTTCTATGCAGGGATACAACCTAGGAATATGGATTAATTAGAACTAAATTAGCTTTTAAAGGTAATACAATCCAACTTTTAGAGGTAAGAGGATGACTGGACTATGCTATTCTGAACTTTTTACTGCCTCTTAGCTTAGCCTATTAGAGGAAATGAAAATACTTTTTGGATAATGATTAACATCATTTATAATCTCAAATTCTCTCTCTCTATATGTATATATATATACATATATATGGTATTATATATATATGTGTATATATAGTGTTTTACATATACATAGAGAGAGTGTTCATATAATATTCAATTAAGAAAAACCCGAAATAAAACCAAAAAGCAAACTTAGGTTACATGAAGACAATATAATGTTATAATGTGACCAAAAACCAAGAGAAATAACAAACTAGATACAGATATATGGACTTACCAAACACGTATTAAATGTAACTATATTCAACATGTTCAAGGAAATAAAAGACAAGAGAGATAATTTAGGAAGATAAGAGAAAGCTTTAAAAAGAACCAAATGGAAGAACTAAAAAAATAACCAAAATTTAACTCCACTGGTGAATCTACCATTAAATTAGACACCACTAAAGAATTAGTAAGCTCTTAAAGACAAGTCAGAAGAAAGTATCCAAAATTAAACAAGGAGGAAAAGGGTAGAAAATACAAAACAAAAAGTGTAATAACATCTTAATCTCCCAAAAACATTAAAAGTAGGGACACTATCATGAGTTTGACATGAAGAAAGAACATATAACCACACTTTATATTTAAATTGTTATTTTTCCTATACCATTTCCAATTTCCTAAAAATCCAGATAAGGGCTTCTTTCTATTTTTAGGATTTCACTTAAGTATTTTAAAAGAAACATTAAATATATCAAACATATTGGATAAAAAGACAAATTAGAAAGAACATTTAGCTACTTACATTCCATATGCTGAGCTTATGGCAAGGCTAGTAATCTGCTGAGGAGGTTCACCATCCACCCATACCAACTGAATAACAAGTTCTGCTTGATATCCTGGAGGCATCCGTACTGGTCGAGTCTTAACACTAGAAAAAAGAGAAACAAATAATTCCATCAGATACAGTTCAAATATGTATGCTTATGCTTATTTTCAGAATCCACATAGGATCTTCCTACAGAAACATGTAACACCAGTCACTGAGGACAGTATGCAGGTGGACAGTATCTTCTAGCTTTCTCAAAATATACCAAGCCACTTATGATTGTTTATCCTTTCTTTCAAGTAGCATTTCAGTCAGTCAGATCCACAACTTCAACTGGCCTTCATCACTTCCTTTTTGTCTTTTGATAGCATTTTATTTTTATTATTAATTTTTCTTACATAATATTTGTTACACATGTGTAAGTTATAAAGTAAAACAATAAAAAATATGACTGTTAATCTACCAACTTAAGAGTTCAATATATCCAAAACCTGAATTCCTGCTCTTTCCGTTAAATTTGTTTCACCTGAAGCCTTCTTTATTCCAGTTGGTAGTAACTCTTATCCTTCCACTTATTTAGTTAAAAAAAAGTCATTCTTGACTAATATCCTCTCATATCTCACATCTAATCAATTATCAAATGCTATTGATGCTACCTTCAAAATATATGCAGAAGCTGACCACTTTTTACTTCTCTACTGCTGTAGTAGTACAGTTGACAAATAAAAATACAGGATATACATTTAAATCTGAATTTCAAAGAAACAACAAATAGTGGGTTGTATTTGTTTGTTTGTTTGGCCTCCCTGAGGCATATGGAGTTCCGGTACCAAGGATCAGATCCCAGCCACAGCTGCCACCTGCTGGCCGGCTGCAGCAGTAACTCAGAATCCTTTAATCCACTGTGCCACACAGGGATGGAACCTGCATCCTGGAGCTGCAAAGACTCTGTGAATCCCATTGCCACAGTGGTACCTCCTGTTTGTTTATTTTTACTGTAAGTATTTCCCATGCACTATTTGATATATAGTAATACCAAAAATGTTCACTGACTTTTTTTGTTGTTATCTTTTTGTCTTTTTTTTTTTTTTTAGGGCCATACCATGGCATGTGGAGGTTCCCAGGATAGGGGTCTCATTAGGAGCTGTTACTGTGGGCCTATGCCAGAGCCACAGCAACGCCAAATCCAAGCCGTGTCTTCGACCTACACCACAGCTCACAGCAACGCCGGATCTTTAACCTGCTGAGCAAGGCCAGGGATCAAACCTGCAACCTCATGGTTCCTAGTTGGATTCGTTCCTGCTGCACCACGACGGGAACTCCCAATGGATCTTCTTAGTTAATCAATCTACAGTGTTTTCTTAAGCTTTGTTTAATTTTTTGTTCTTGTTTTGACTTTCATTTTAATAGAAATCAATTAAGTGAAACAAAGATATGAGAAGGAAAAATTAAATATTTAAAATTATAACATTATGAAATCTTCCATTCACTAAAATTTAATGATTTTGTTTCACCTTCACAGATTTTCCTCTCAGTAATGCTTGTCTATACTTCCTTATTTCACAAGAAAATCTGGAGAGGGGGGCAGAAATCAATAATTACAAAAATATAGCAACAGCTAATTAGATAGTAAACTGCTTTTGCTACTGAGACCTCACCTTTAAATTTTCCATGAGTGTTTTTTATAAGAAATGAGAATGTTTAGATATACTGAGAGAACATAGTTTATTATCAAATAGCATCACATGAAAAAAGAAAAAGAAATATTACGTAATATCCTAGCAACCATGAGAGAAATTCTTTTTTCTGACATAGTATTCTTACGGTAAACTTGGTTTTCTTTTTGATTCCAAGAAGACTGAAGAATTCAGTCCTTTTTCAATTGGGAAATACCAAGCAAGTGGCCAAGTTTTTGCTCTGCCAAACATTTTCCCATTCTATCAAAGTTATGTTTTCTTTGGGCTCTTTCAGGTTAGAAAATATATTAATTAGTAATTAAGAATGAAAATAGTGTGTCTTCTACATAGATATTAAAAAAAAAAAAAAAAAAGACCAGGGTTCAGGGTGCCTCTTGGTGGACCGTAGATCACTTGACAACTTAATAAAAGAAAGGAATGACTTTATTTGACACAACTTCGAAGAATTATATGATTAATATATAAAGTTTTAAAATTTGGTAGCAACTCTTACTTGAGGCATGGGATACTGTCCTTTGATACTCCTTCACTAGATACAGTGTTAGTGCTCCCAGAAAGACTCCTTGAAGAAGGAAGCTGGGATGAGAGATCTGGAAATGGAGGACTTGTTTCTGGTTCTGGGGTGATAATGTCTTCAATATCATACTGAAGTCGTACCTCTAATGACTTAAAAGAAGAAAAACAAGTTTTCATTCAATCTCAGTCATAATAACAATCACATTAAAATATCTGGTATTTTGGGGTTAATTATCATTATTATTATTATTTTTATCTTTTTAGGGCCATACCTGTGGCATATGGAGATTGCCAGGCTAGGGGTCGAATTGGAGCTGTAGCCACTGGCTTACACCGAGCAGTATCTGCAACCTACACCACAGCTCAAGGTAACCCCAGATCCTTAACCCACTGAGCGAGGCCAGGAATAGAACCTACGTCCTCATGGATGCTAGTCAGATTCATTTCTGCTGAGCTACAATGGGAACTCCTCATTATTTTTTCAGACCAATTAGTTTAACTTCAATTCACAGTTTAGATACCCAAAATTCAATTAAATAGTAAATTATATAGCATATTTAATGACTTTCATGAAAAATGTAAAATATTTTTCAATTCTTCATAATTCTAAGAA
The DNA here is from genome assembly GCF_016906955.1 of Phacochoerus africanus. Lineage (NCBI taxonomy): Eukaryota > Metazoa > Chordata > Mammalia > Artiodactyla > Suidae > Phacochoerus > Phacochoerus africanus. The sequence continues at coordinate 219,813,037 of NC_062544.1, forward strand.
AAAATCTACCAGTGGAGATAAAGTTTCTATATAATAAATATTCCTTAAGGCAAAGTATAAATTACAATTCCATATATGATAAAATAAAAGGAGAAATTGGTCATGGTTATTCCAAAGAAAGAAATTACGCAAATTGTTATTTGATCAAGGCTTTTAGCTTTAAAAAAACTTTCAATATTGGCTATGAATAAATTCAGTATAAATTTTCCAAGATAAATTAAATATTTTTGTTTGCTTCATTAGTCTAGGTCTATATTAATTACATTGGCTTGGTCAGAAGGGCTTAATGAAAAACATATGATAATTTATATTGGAATAAAAAGGTGATTTAAAGTCCTTTAGCTAAAAAAGTTTAAAAATTAAGTACTTTATGACTGCATTCAATGCTTTAATTAAAATCAATTTTATAAACATTTGCTTTTCAATATAAAAATAAGTGTTTTTGAAACTGAAAACAATTGCTTATAAAAATGTAATTATGGAATGGTAAATACAGCAATATTATCAAGATAATTGTCATAATTATCTTAAAAGTTTAAAACCTGTAGTGAAAACAATTACCAATTAATGAGTGCTTACTATAGTCACTCTACTAACGACTTAATAAATCATCACAAGAACCCTATGAAATTGGCATTACTATTTCTATCTTATTGCTACTTTATATTTTTCCATTTTATTTATATAGGAAATTATAGAAGTTATAGAAATAATAAAAATGAGTACCAGACTGTACTATTAATGGGGCCTTGTGACTTGTTCAGAGTCACACAGGTATTCATTGGAAAAGCCAGAATTAAAAGCTAGGCTTATCTGACTCCAAAGGATGGGTTTTAACTAATATATTTTAAAGGGAAATACTTAATTTTAGCTCTTGAGGTAAAAGCAGTTATGTATAGGCCTATATTATATAATCTTTGTTTTCTGATAAAATGCACAGTGGATTGGGTAGAGACAATACATTATCTACAGCAGTCTTAATTTAGATTTTGTTTATCCCATGAAAGCATCATTATTTTGAATAAGTAAATTATTTCATTAGTTTAAAGAAAATTATGATTAGGTAAGGTAGCCCTGTAACTTCCCACACTATAAAAACATTGCTATTTAGAAAATCACTCAAAATAATCATATTATAGTTGATAAATAATCATTTATGGAAATTAACAAAGACAAAAAATTTAATAAAGATGTATAACAAAGCATGCATTGACATTTATACATAAAATAAATCAGTAACTGTCTATATAAAACCTATGGGCATATCTATCCTATTTAATAATGCTAAATTTTGATAGAAACTGTTTTTGTCATTTATGGCAGACTTTTTAAAATATGTTTTTCTAAGTAACAAGAACGATTAAAAATCCCATGAATTGGATTACTGGCCACATACTGTAGTCTTGATGGCTTAAAACCATACCAAGCATTAGTCAAAATGTATGACTGCTTTCTTTTAATAACTCTGTGAAAGTTAAATTGTAAATGACTTACCACTATTTCTGTTGTAATTTCATGTCTGCTGAATTTATAAATTATGACATATGCAGACACTCCTGATACACAGAATATTCTGCTCTCTGGACACCAGTACATCATCTGAACGGCATACGGATCTTCCTCTACAATTTCACATGTTTGCTTTCCTTCTCCTACCTTCTGTTTTTCAAACACTTTTGACGTTTTTAGCTTGTACAGCATCTGAAGAGTTACTATAAGATATTGAAGCATAGTTTTCTTATTTGAACTTAATTCTTAGATGTTATTGAAGCCTTTTCAATAGTAAAATCCACGTAAAAAATTAAATTACATTTTAACAAGTAATCATTCATTGTCATGCTCTCATATTAGTACAGTTTAGCTGGAGGAAGACTATAAGTACAAAACAAACATTTATTGAACATATACTATATACCAAGAAGCACAAAGTCCTTTGATGTACGTACTGTCTCATACATCAGAAAAGTTCCTCAGAAAAGTTCTGTGAAGTATTTTTATCCTTTTTTGATAAAAACACTGGGGCTTAGAAAGCTTATAGTGGGATTACTGAACCTGCTTCTCTCCTAAGGGAGACCCCTCAATCCTATTCCAGTTTTCCCCTTTGATTGTGAGATGAGAGGTTGATACTATTCTTTGAGGGTTTACTCCTCTCAACAAATTTTCAGATACTCCTTCAGATAAGAAAGGTTTGTAATATACCAGTTAGCAATACTGGGAGTTCAATGATCTAATCATTTTAGAAAGCTTTTCTGAGTGGCTCTGTGTTAGGAAATAGTTATAATTTTTAAAAAGTATGCTTTTGTGAATTGTTTTTGGGAATATTTAGGAGAATATTATTTCCATTTTAGAACCCAATGACAACTCCCCTATATAAAAGCTCTGATTATATAAACAATCCTTGAGAAAAATTCTAAAAATCTGGGAGTTACTGCCAAAAGCACATAATCTGAACCTAACCGTGAGAAACATTAGTCAAATCTAAATTGAAAGAGATTCTACAAAATACTGGCCTGAACTCCTTAAAAATATCAATTTCATGAAATAAAGATTCAGCAACCATTCCTAATTAAAGAAAACTCAAAATATATAACTAAATCCAACAAATAATCCTAGATTTTCTTCTATTATAAAAGATATATTATTGGAACAATTGGCTACAACTTAAGATAAGGAAGTGAGATAATAGTATTGTATTAATGCTAAACTCCTGCTTTTGATAACTATAACTTTACTATGTAAAAGAATGTCTTGTTTGTAGGAAATACACTCTGAAGTATTTATGAGACAAGTATAGTTAGAAAAGAGCACTGTGTTTGAAGTCTACTCTCAATTGGTTATAAAAAGGTTTGTGTGTGAATATGGAGGGGAAAAAGGCTGAGGAGAAGAGGGAGGGGTGGAGGGGGAGAATGGGAAGTGGAGGGAGGGAAAGAGAGAAAGAGTGTGTGCTCTAGAGAGCAGGCATGCAAGAAGGAGGGCAAGTGAAGGGAACAAATGTATACATAGGACATGTGGCTGAAGGCTATATATACAACACTTCACGGTATGTTTCTGCAATTCTTCTATAGGCCTTATGTGACATGGAAGTATTAAAGAATATTGCAGACATTGTAGATCCCTAGTTATTTGGCTTTGAGTTAATCAACAGAGATTATCCTTAATAGGCCAGACCGAATTGGGTGAGCCCTTTAAAAGAGGGACTGGGGCCCTCCCTGAAGTTAGAGAAACACTACCTTGCTGACCTTGAAGAAAGAAGTCACCATGAGTTTTAAAACTGCAAGAAAATAAATTCTGGGAGTTCCCGTTGTGGCTCAGGGGTAATGAACCTGACTAGTATCCATGAGGACGAGGGTTCAATCCCTGACCTTGTGCAGCAGGTTAAGGATCCAGTGTTGCCATGAGTTGTGGTGTAGGTTGCCAAAGCAGCTTGGATCCTGTGTTGCTGTGGCTGTGGCTATGGCCAGCACCTGCAGCTCTGATTCCCCTAGCTTGGGAACCTCCATATTCCACTGGTTTGGTCCTAAAAAGCAAAAAAGAAAAAAAAGAAAAGAAAAAAGAAATTCTGTCAACAATCATATGAGCTTGAGAGAGAACTCTGGGCCACAGATAAAACTATCAACACCTTGATTGTAGTCTCTGAGACCTGAGCAAAGAACCCAGCTAACCTGAACCAGACTCATGACACAGAGGAACTGTGAGATAACATGTGAGTATTGTTTTAAACTGCTAAATTGTGGTAATTTATTTCTCAGCAATCAAAAATGAATACAGTTGACCCCTGAACAATAATATGGGATTGAAATGAATGGCTCCACTTTTACTCAGATTATTTTCAGTAGTAAATACTAGAGTACTTCACAATCAGAAATTGATTAAATCCTCGGATGCTGAACTACAGATACAGAGGAAAGGAGTATAAGTGATGCCCTGACTATAAATTATGCTCAGACTGCTGTGTAGAGAGGGTCAGTGCCTCTAACTCCCATGTTGTTCAAGGGTCAATAGTAATTAATGTAAACTCAACTATTCTAATCTAGTATAACCTCATTTCCTGCACTGGAATAGGCAAACTAAGTGCTAGCTCTCCAACAATATCCATCAGCTTGGAGATATGCCCTTATACTTGATTACAGTAAAAAATATTAAATAGGCTACAAAACTTTACAATATATGTTCTGAATGTGAGCAAATATTTTATTTAAAAATTAACTTCTTAAATATTAGCATGCATGCTTAAGAGTGGTATGTACTTTAGTCACTAGAGTGTTAGTGTCTTCTCACATTTTAGAAGCTAAGGAGGGACTCTGAGGTGGCGGGAACAGAGTAAAGATGTCATTATGCAATTAATTGTGTTTATGGAACAAACTCAGATTTACATGAAAAGTTTCATCAAAATAAAATTTGCTGTCTTTTGGAATTTTCCCCTGAACAAATGTTCTTTATTTTGTGAGGCCAGAAAGGGGCCTCAGAATTCATGGCTTTAAATCTTTTAATCATTTTCTCATGCTGATGCTTTGCTCCACTGTCGAAGGACTCTTCTAAATCCCAAAACTTTATTGATACATCTGCATGACTAGAATAGTAATTACTTGAATAGTAATTATTCAATATTCTTCCCTCCGTTTTTATGTTTGTCAGAGTCTTTCTCAGTTCACTTCTATAGCTTTAGGTATCATTTTTATGCAGCTTCTCCATCAGTTTCCACTCTTGACTATTCTCTCTACCTGCTAGACATCTTTCCTTGAATTTCCTGTGTTCCAGAAAAATCCAAATCTCCAGAACTCTCCTGTAACCTTATTTCCAAAGAGTTACCTATATTTTGCTGGTTATTCATCCTTAGAAACTTAGAGATATTGCTCACTTATTCTTTTTCTTCTAGTCTTACTGAATCTTTTTTTTAATTTTTAAATTATTTTTATTTTTATTTTCTTTTTTGCTGCTAGGGCTGCACCCACAGCATATGGAGGTCCCTAGGCTAGGGGTCAAATTGGAGCTACAGCTGCTGGCCTATGCCACAGCCACAGCAATGTCAGCTCTGAGCCGTGTCTGCAATCTACACCAAGCTCACGGTAACACCAGATCCTTAACCCACTAAGTGAGGCCAGGGATCAAACCCGCATCCTCATGGATACTAGTCAGGTTCATTACCGCTGAGCCACTATGGGAACTCTAACCAAAATCTAACTATCTTCCAAATGGTACCCCATCAAAATATCCTTCCTAGACCTCCCTGGTTCAAATAAATATTCCATTTCTGATAACAAATAGAATGTAGATTGTACTTCACTTATAGTTCTTATCATAGTTTGCCCTGTAAGTTTTCTGAAAGGTATGAATGGGTATAATCAAGACTTAAATATCTTTGCATGACCTTCAACACTGAACAGAATACCTTTAGTCCTTAAACTAATTCTCAATATTTCAAAAGAAATATTATATTTATCAAATTTTTATTTTGATTATAATGGACTTTGTAGATAAATGGCAAAGAAAAGTGAAGATTAGTGTGATAATAGCACTTTCCAAGACCACAGAGCGAGAAGGTGAAGGAAATTCCTTCAACAGACTTAATCTGACATAGTTTGGTACTTTTTCTAAAGTACATGGCCTCATAAATAGAATATGTTGGTAATAAAGAATGATTTCAGTCCTGTTTATATCACAGAAGAAAAGTACGGTAGAGATAATACTTTAAACTGATTTAATAATATAGGAAACACATTAAAAAAAATTTATGGTTGCACCCGCAGCATATGGAAGTTCCTAGGCCAGGGATTGAGCCCAAGCCATAGCTGCAACCTATGCTGTGACCAGATCCTTTAGCCTACTGTACTGGGCCAGGGATTAAACCTGCATCTCCATAGCAACCTGAGCTGCTGCAGTCAGATTCTTAACCCACTGCTGCCATGGTGGCAACTCCTAGGAAATATATTTTTGTAACACAGCTATATGAGTATGTTAAATACATATCTAAAGTACTAATTATTCAAACTAAAAAGTAGTGAATGGCTGTGAATAAATAGTAACTGTGTGTTTTCTGTAATAGAAGGAGAAACATAAAACTTACTTGCAGAAGCATCCCAAAACTTTATTGATCCATCTGCATGACTAGATGAAAAATAAATTAGCATTAAATATGGTAAATAAAAAATCATAATTATTATAAATGTATAAAAATTTGAATTACTATTAAAACTTGATTTTAAAATGCCATTTAAAAGAAAAACTAATGTATGTTAAACCATTTATAAGATTAAAACGAGTTTATTTTTTAAATATGCAAGAACCATTTTTAGAAAGACAATAATTATTTAGATTTATTATACAAATATTTTATGTGTAATAGAAAACAAAGAAAACTGCCCTGAAGAATGAACAGTATATTTTAATTTAGATTACATTAAAATAATTTTGAAATGAGTATCATAGTGAAATTGAGGTAAAGCTTCAAATATAATAAGCAAATCCCTAAACCTATCTAGAGCTGTTTCATTATTTGGCAATAATATAATGGCAATTCTATAAGAAACCATTTACAAGTAAAGAGGATATAATACTTCCCAACACATTTCATGAGGTCAGGTTTATCATAACACCAAAACCCTAGGCAAAAACATTGCAAGAAAAGAAAATAACAGATCAATATATCTCTTGAACATAGCTGTAAAAATTATCAACAAAATATTAGCAAATCAAATAAAAATATATAGAAAGGATAATACATCATGGCTAAGTAGGGTTTATCCTAGGAATGTGAGGCCAATTAAGTAGTTTAAAAAATATCAATCACCATATTGTAATATATCACACTGTCAAACTGAAGAAGAAAAACCATATCATTATCTGAATAAGTGTAGAAAAGGCATCTGAGAAAATTCATCACCCATTCATGATAAAAAGGCCTCTCAATAAATCAAAAACAGAGGAAACATCTTCAACCTGATAAAGGGCAGCTAGGAGCAGCCTGCAGATGGTGTCTAACACACATAACAGTGGCAGAGATGGAATACTTTCCCCCTAAGAACAAGAATAAAGCAAAAGATGTTCACTTTCACCTTTCTTATTCAACACTATATTGAAGGTCCATTAGCAGTTATACTGCAACAAAGGAAGAAAAAAAAAACAAAACGAATAAAGATTGAAGAGGATGAATAAAATTCTATTTGCAGACCACATAGTAAGCTAGGCAGAAAATCCCCCAAAAATCTACAAAAAGTATACTAGAACTCATACATGAATTCAGCATGATTGTAAAATACTAAATCAATGTACAAACACAATTGTATTTCTATATAATAGCAATGAATGTTTGGAAATTGAAATTAACAAAATAGTACCATTTACAATTGCATCAGAAACCATGGAAAACATTTATTTAACTCAGCAGAATTTGTGTTTGATCTATATGCTGAAAACTAGAAGATGCTGATCAAAGAAACAGAGAAGGCATAAATAAAGAGATATAATGTATTTATTCTTAAGCAATAAAACTTAGTAGATGTCAGTTCTCCCCAGCCAATGTGTAGATTCAATGTAGTCTCAATTGGCATATGCAAAATTTTTATAGAAATCAACAAACTGATTCTAGAATTTATGTAGAAAGGTAAAGGAAATAGAATACTCCCCCCAAAATCTCAAAAAATAAAATTCAGAGTACCCAAACTACCTTTTAGTCTTTCTAAAGCTTATCCCACTGACACCATATTCCAATTGTAGAACATATCTATCATCCTCAAAAGTTACCTCATTCCAACATGCAACCCTCTTACCCATCTCCAGTAGATAACCACTGATTTCTTCTTTTTCCCTAGGATTTTCATACAAGTGGAAGCCACATATCATTTATTCTTTTCTGTCCATATCTCTCATTTAACAATGTTTTTGAGGACAGTTCCTGCTGTTGCATGTATCAGTAATGTGTTCCTTCTTATTGCTGAATAGTATTCCATTATATGAATACATTCCATCTTTACCCACTTACCAAGTGACAGACATTTGGGTTATTTTTAGTTTTTGGTTATTATAAATAAAGCTGCTATGAATATCCTCTATGTTTAGGTACTATAATTATTCATTTATAACAAAAACATTATTACTGAAAAATCAGGCAGGATTTTTTACCATGCAATATTTGGCATTCAGAGAACAATATGTGTAAATATAGATTTAATATATAGAATACAATTATATTGAAATTCTATGAACCAACCATCCAAAGAACTAAACCATCCAAAGAACTAAAATTACTAATAACTTGCATCTATGTATGATTGCCTTCCTTTTTGTTTTATTGAGATATAATTGACATATATCAGTCAGGTATACAACATAATGATTTAATATTTGTATATATTGTGAAATGACCATCACAATAAATCTAGTTAATATCCATTGCCATACATAGTTAAGAGTTTGTTTTTTTTTTGTCTTTTTGCCTTTTCTTGAGCCGCTCCCGCGGTATATGGAGGTTCCCAGGCTAGGGGTCGAATTGGAGCTGTGGCCACCGGCCTATGCCAGAGCCACAGCAACGTGGGATCCGAGCTGCATCTGCGACCTACACCACAGCTCTGCTACCTACATCACAGCTCATGGCAACGTCAGATCCTTAACCCACTGAGCAAGGCCAGGGATCAAACCCGCAACCTCATGGCTCCTAGTCGGATTCATTAACCACTGTGCCACGACGGGAACTCCAACAGATATTTTTCTTGTGATGAGAACTTTAAAGATTTACTCTTAGCAACTTTCAAATATACAATATAGTGTTATTAATTATAGTCACTATGTTGTACACATTACATCCCATGACATTTTATAGCTGGAAGTTTTTATCTTTTGACTCCCTCACACATTTCACCCAACCCCTGCCCCCTGCCTCTGGACACCACCAATCTGTTATTTGTATATATGAGCTTGCCTATATGATTCTTTTTCAGATTTCACATATAAGTGAGACTGTATAATATTTATCTTTCTCTGTCTGACTGATGGTCCATTCAATGTTGTAAAAAATGGCAAGATTTCATTCTTTTTATAACTGAATATTATTCCACTGTATGGAATATATATAGTTCTCTTCTTGATTCTGTCACCTTGCCTCTTTTGTCCCAGAAGTAACCATTGTTCTGAATTTTTATCATTTTCTTGCTTTTCTTTATAATACTGTCACATTATATCTATGTATAAACAACAAATTACCTTTGCTTCTTTTTAAATATTTACAATGGAATCATGTCATATGTAAATTTAAGACTTGCTTTTTCATTTATTATCAGATATATAAAATTCATTGTTGCTTATAACTGTATTTTACTCATTTCACTGATATATATAATATATAGTAGTATGTTGTGATTATATGATCATATCACAATATATATCTTATTTGATCATTGATCATTTGGGTTGTGTCTGTGTCTTTTTTTGCTCTTACAAAGAATGCAGCCAAAAAAGTATCTTGTACATGTTTTTTGCTGTTTATGCACAAGAGTGGAATTGGTGGATCTTAGGGTATGAAAACATTCAAATTTACAAGACAATGCCAAACTGCTCAGAAATCTGCATATTTATACTTCCATTTACAATGGAGAAGAATTATCATTGAGCCATGTCTTTCCACTTATAACTGACAAACTTCTAAATTTTCTGCCAATATGTGTTGAATGAAAAATGGCCTTTTAATCTATTTTTCAATTGGATTGATTGACTTTCTTTGAAGTTATGTATGCATTCTGGAAACAAAATTTCATTGGTTATGTATGTTAAAAATATCCCAATTTTGTTTCTTGCTCTTTTGTTTTCTTTACAGTGGTATTTTCCAAATATATAGATCAAATTTTCCAAATTTTCTGTGATTAATCATAATTTCCAAATTTTCTATGTTCTTACTGATTTTTTTGTTCTTAGCAGTAACAGGTGTTGAACTACAATTTTTTGTCAATTTTAAAAATTTTCTCAACTTTTGATTACTAATTCTGAAGCCATATTACTGAACACAAATTTTAAATTATAGCATCTTCTTTGTAAACTGAAACTTATAATATGATAAAGTGATCTACTTTATATCTGGAAATATTTTGTCCATAAAGTCCACTTTATCAGATTTTTTTGGAGATATTTATGGCTTTAAATTATTTTCTAATATCCTTTCATTTTTACCTTAACAGGACTTCCTTTAGCATTTTTTTTTCTTTTTTTTTTTGCAGAAGAGGTCTAGTGACAATACATTCCCTCAGCTTTTGTTTATCTGGAAATGTCTTAATTTCTCCCTTAGTTTTGAAGGATGGTTTTGCTGCACATAGGATTCTTGGTCAACATTTTTTTTTCTATTAGCTCTTTGACTATATAGGCCTATTGCCTTCTGGCCTCCAATGTTTCAAATGAGAAACATGCCAATAATCCTTGTATTTAGTGAGTCACTTCTCTCCTATTGCTTTCAAGATTCTCTGTTTTGCTTTACCTTTTGACAGTTTGATTATAATGAGTCTCAGTGTCAATATCTTTGAGTTCATCATAGTTGGGATTTATCAAGCTTCTTGGATTCATGTTTTATTAAACTCAGGAAGTTTGGGGTTTTATTTTTTCAAATAATCTCTCAGCCCCCTTCTCTCTCTCTCTCTCTCTCTCTCTCTCTCTCTCTCTCTCTCTCCATCTGGAACTCCCACAATGCGTTTTTTGATTTACCTGATGGTTTCCACAAGTCCCTTGGATTCTGTTTACTTTTATTCTACCTTTTTTTTTTTTGATCCTTTTAGGGCTGCACCCACAGCATATGGAGGTTCCCAAGCTAGGGGTCCAATTGGAGCTGTAGCCACTGGCCTATGCCATAGCAATGCCAGATCCAAGCTGCATGTGCAACCTACACCACAGCTCATGGCAATGCAGTATCCTTAGCCCACTAAGCAAAGCCAGGGATCGAACCTGAGTCCTCATGGATGCTAGTCAGATTCATTTCCACTGAGCCACGATGGGAACTCCTTATTCTACTTTCTCTATGTTTCTTGGGCTCAAAAATTTCCATTATCCTCTCTTCAAGTTCACTGATTCTTCTGAATGTTTGTATCTGCTTTTTAATGCGTCTGGTGAATTATGTTAATTATTTTACATTTCAGTTATTGAACATTTCAGCTCCAGAATTAGGTGTACAACATAGTGGTTTGATATTTTTATACATTACAAAATGATCACAATAAGTCTAGTTACCATTTGTCAACACAGTTATTACATTATTAACTATATTCTTCTTGCTGTACATTTCATTTCTGTAATTCATTTATTTTGTAACTAGAAGTCTGTACTTCTTAATCTTCTTCACCTATTTCACTCAGACTTCAACCCCACTCCACTCTGGAAACCACTTCTTCATTCTTTGTATCTATGAGTCTTTTTCGTTTTGTTAGGTTTGTTTATGTATTTAGATTTTTGGATTACACATACAAGTGAAATCATACATGTCTTTCTCTGGCCAGCTTATTTCATTTAGCATAATAATCTCTAGTTTCATCCATGTTGTTGCAAGTGGCAAGATTTTATTTTTCAAAGCTGAATAATATTCCATCGTGTGTATATATAAACTTACATATATCACATTTTGTTTTTCTCTATTCATCTATCAATGGAAACTGTGGTTGCTTCCACATCTTGACTATTTCAAATAGTGCTGCTATGAACATTGGAGCATATATAACTTTTTGGAGAAGAGTTTTCCTCTTTTTTGGATATGTGCCCTGGAGTGGGATTGCTGGATCATATGGTAACTCTAGTTTTAGTTGTTAAAAGAAATTGCATACTGTTTTACATAGAGACCGCACTATTGCCACCAATAGTGTAAGAGGGCTCCTCTTTCCCCATACCCTCTCTAGCATATATTGTTTGTAGACTTTTGGATGATGGCCATTCTGACTGGTGTGAGGTGATATCTCATTGCAATTTGATTTGCATTTCTCTAGTAATTAGCAATATTGAGCATCTTTTCATGTCCCTTTTGTCTTTCAAGTGACTTCTTTGGATAAATGTCTATTTTAGATTTTCTTCAGTTTTTTGTTTATTGATATTTCCATTTGGTTCATAAATATTTTTCCTGACTTTCTCCATATCTTCCTTTAGTTCTTGAAGTATCTATAACCCAGTTTTAAAGCTTCTATCTAGTAGATATGCCATTAAGTCTTGTTCAGGGATTTTTCTGTTGGTTTATTATTTTCCTTTGAATAGGCCATAGTTTACTTTTTTTCTTTGTATGCCTTATTTTTATTTCATCATACTTTGGCTTCATCAAATATCTTTCTGTTAATATTTTTGTAATGTATTTATAATGAACCTTTCTGAGTCCATTTATATATTGGAAACATTTTTAAACAGCACTCAATTATTTAGATGTAAAGTTATAAAGTTAATTTTAGCAGGAGCATTTCAGTGCAAGTATAGTTAATGTAACATAAATGTATTCATATATTGTTTTTATCTATTGTATTTGGTGCTATTTATTAGTCCCTCTCAATGAAATGTGCTTCTTTTACATTTATTCTGTTTTCTTGAACATATTTTTCACTGTGGAAAAATTTATCTGACATAAAGTTAACTAACTTAATAATTTTAAAGTATACAATTCAGTGACATTTATTAATTCACAATATTATATCTCTATCAAGTACCAGAATATTTTTGTCACTCCAATAGTAAATTCAATATTTACTAAGCACCACTCCTCATTTTTTCCGCTACAAGTCTCTGTCAATCACTAAGCTACTACTACTGTCTCTAAGGATTTGCCTATTCTTGATATTTTATGTAAGTGGAATTATAAAATATATGGTCTTTTGCATGTGACTTCTTTCTTTCACATAGCGTGTTTTCACAGTTCATTCATGTTATATCATGTATCAGAACTCCCTTTTTTTTGGGGGGGGGGTGCGCCCATAGCATATGGAAGTTCCCAGGCCAGGGATCAAATCTGAGCCACAGGTACATCAACACCAAATCCTTAATCCACTGAGCTGGGCTGGGGATTGAAACTGCACAGCCACAGAGACAACAGCATATCCTTAACCTGCTGAGCCACAGTGAAACCTCAGAAATTCATTTTTTTAAGGCAGAATAATATTCATTGTATGACTATACATTTTATTCAACTGTTCATCAGTTGATGAGCATGTGAATTGTTTCCACCTTTTGGCTATTGTGAATAATGCTGCTACAAGCATTCATGTATAAGTCTTTGTTTAAATTACTACCTTAAATTATTTTGGGTATATGGCTAAAAGTGGAAGTGCTAGGTCATATGATAATTTGTTTAGCTTTTTAAGAAATTTCCAAATAATTTTACATATAAGCTGCATAATTTTACATTCCCACCAGCAATGTATACAGTTCCAATTTCTCCATGTCATTGTCAATATTTGTTATTTTCCTTTTCTAAAAAAATTTAGCCATCCTACTGGGTATGAAGGGGTATATATCATCGTAGTTTTGAGTTTCATTTGCCCAGTGACTGACGATATTGAGCATCTTTTCGTTAGCCATTGTATATCTTTTTTGAAAACATCTATACAAATTCTGTGCTCACTTTTTAAATTTTTTACTATTTTTTAATATATAAAAAATCATATTAAACACTTCCCCCCATCTTCCCATATGGATAATTGCAATAATTAGAAAGAAACTGGGGGAGACTGTAACATTATTGCATGTAAAATCTTAGTGAAAAAGTTCCCCTTTCCACCAGTCTTGACCTAAAACCAAGGTGGCTGCTTTTTTTTTTTTTTTTGTATAATGATTGTATCAATCTAATTTCACAGGATTTCCATCCCACAGCCCAAGCACATCCCCCCACCCCCCAAACTGTCTCCTCTGGAGACCATAAGTTTTTCAATGTCTGTGAGTCAGCATCTGCTCTGCAAAGAAATTCAGTCTGTCCTTTTTTCGGATTCCACATGTCAGTGAAAGCATTGGATGTTGGTGTCTCATTGTATGGCTGACTTCACTTAGCATGATAATTTCTAGGTCCATCCATTTGCTAAAAATGCTGGTATTTTGTTCTTTTTAATGGCTGAGTAATATTCCATTGTGTATATGTACCACTTCTTCTTTATCCACTCCTCTATCAATGGACATTTGGGTTGTTTCCATGTCTTGGCTATTGTAAATAGTGTTGCAGTGAACATCGGAGCACATGTGTCTTTTCGAGTCATGGTTTTCTCTGGATAGATGCCTAGGAGTGGGGTTGCTGGATCAAATGGTAGTTCTATGTTTAGTTTTCTGGGGAATCGCCATACTGCTTTCCACAGTGGTTGCACCAATTTACAATCTCACCAACAGTGTAATAGGGTTCCTTTTTCTCCACACCTTTTCCAGCACTTATTGTTTGTAGACTTTTTAATGGTGACCACTCTGGCTGGTGTAAGTTGACCATTCTGGCTGGTGTAAATCATCGTGGTTTTGATTTGCATTTCTCTAATAATGAGTGAAGTTGAACATCTTTTCATGTGTTTTTTGGCCATATGTATATCTTCTTTGGAGAACTGTCTGTTTAGATCTTCTGCCCATTTTTTGATGGGGTTGTTTGTTTTTTTTGGTATTGAGCAGTAGGAGGTGTTTATAAATTTTGGAGATTAATCCCTTGTCAGTTGATTCACTTGCAAAGATTTTCTCCCATTCTGTGGGTTGTCTTTTCATTTTGTTTAGGGTTTCCTTTGCTGTGCAGAAACTTTAAGATGACACAAATAGATGGAAAGATATACCATGCTCATGGATTGGAAGAGTCAATATTATCAAAATGACTATACCACCTAAGGCAATATACAGATTCAATGCAATCCCTATCAAATTACCAAGGACATTTTTCACAGAACTCAAACAAAGTATGTTAAAGTTTGTTTGGAAGCACAAAAGACCCAGAATAGCCAAAGACATCCTGAAAAAGAAAAATGGAGCTCGAGGAATCGGGTTCCTGGACTTCAGACTATACTACAAAGCAACAATCATCAAAAACATATGGTACTGGCACAAAGACAGAAGTATAGATCAGTGGAACAGGATAGAAAGCCCAGAATTAAACCCACACACCTACAGCCAACTAATCTATGACCAAGGAGGCAAGAACATACAATGGAGTAAGGACAGCTTGTTCAACAGGTGGTGCTGGGAAAACTGGACAGTCACATGGAAAAGAATGAAATTAGAACACTCCCTAGCACCATACACAAAAATAAACTCCAAATGGATTAAATACCTAGATATAAGACCAGACACTATAAAACTCTTAGAGAAGAACAGGCCAGACACTCTCTGACATAAACGACAGCAACATCTTCTCAGATCCACCTCTTAGAGTATTGACAATAAAAACAAAAATAAACAAATGGGACCTAATCTTAGCCCACTTTTAATTTTTTTTCTTTTGTCTTTTCTAGGGCTGCAGTCGTGGCATATGGAGGTTCCCAGGCTAGTGGTTTAATAGGAGCTGTAGCCACCTGCCTATGCCAGAGCCACAGCAATGCTGGATCCGAGCCACGTCTGCAACCTACACCACAGCTCATGGCAATGCCACGGCAATGCTGGATCCTTAACCCACTGAGTGAGGCCAGAAATGGAACCTGCAATCTCATGGTTTCTAGTCAGATTCGTTAACCACTGAGCCACGACGGTAATTCCTGCCCACTTTTAAAAAACTGATATGTTTGTCTTCTTGTTTTTGAGCTGTAAGATTTCTTTATACATTCTTTTTGTTTGTTTGTTTTTGTCTTTTGTCTTTTGTCTTTTTAGGGCCACACCTGTGGCATGTGGATTTTCCCAAGCTAGGGGTCTAATCGGGGCTACAGCTGTCGGCCTATGCCACAGCCACAGTAACAGCAAATCCAAGACACATCTGCAACCTACATCACAGGTCATGGCAATTTTGGATCCTTAACCCACTGAGTGAGGCCAGGGATCGAACCTGCAACTTCATGGCTCCTAGTCAGATTTGTTTCTGCTGCACCATGATGGGAACTTCTCTTTATATATTCTTGACACTAAACACTTATCAGAGATATGAGTTAAAATTTTTTCTCCCATTTATTGTTATCTTTTCACCTGATGGTAAAGACCATTTAATCTATTTTTTTTTTGTTGTTATTTATGTATTTTCCTTTTTCATCAGTACATTTATTAAACACATAACTGCATGTGGCCTGGGCTGTTAAAAGCTTAAGTACATAGCTAAAACTAGGAAAGCTGCAACCCCTTTTTCATGTTTGCAGCACAGCTATTACTCAGAGTTAGGTCAATCCTATGGCCTTCAAAGAAGGGGTAAATATCCCAGAGCAAGATTCTACTGAACTGAAATGGAGCCAGGAGTGAGGGCATGAGCCACTCTTTCAAGGAAGTGATCTCACAGCCCATTCTTCCTGGTGTCCAAGCTCTTTTGCTCTGAAGACAGATAGGGAGCTTAAAAAGCTCCCTGCTGGCTCTGGTGAAGCATCTAGGTGATAGGAAAGAAAGCCATGGTGAGTCTGAGGAAGGGAGTCAGGAGTTTCTTTTTATTAACGTTTTATGAATTCTTTTTCTTAACCTTTTATGTTTAAGAACTTTTTTTTTTTTTGCACTTCCTTTATTTCCTGCAAATTCTCCTGCTGCTTGAGCGGCCATGCCAGTAATCCAGCATCCATTTTGGATAATTTCTGTGCTTTTGGTATAATATCTAAGAGCCTTGTCACAATCAATACTAGTGTTTAGTAGTCAGAAATTTGACTGTGATGTGTCTTGTAGACTTCTTGTGTTCACTCTGCTTCATGCTAGGTTCATGTCTTTTGCCAAATTTGGGGACTTTTTAGCCATTAATTCCTTATGAACTGTTTCAGCCCTGTTCTTTTTCTTTTCTCCCTCCTCACTGGACTTCCACTGACACCAAAGGGGGAGGGTGTGTGGCTCCTCATTACTGCTGGGCAGTGGTGGGAATTCTGGCTCCCCACATGATCTCTGTCAGGTAATGAGTTTCATTACCACCCAGCCGAGTTAAAAATCCCATCTCCTTATTCAGCCTTTTGTTTCAGAGTCAGTTTCTGGACACTCCCCTCATGGGCAAGTGAGGCACCTTGTTATAGACCAATGAAAATCCGGGCTTCCCAGTCAACCTTTGATGAAATAGATTGGGATGGGGCTGTAGTTTTTTTTTTTTTTTTCCCTGTGGTGGTTAACTATAGTAGAAAGATTATTTTCTAAAAATTTTTTGTTTTGTTGGCTGCCCTTTTGCTCATTTTTTGGCTAGAGAGAGATAGCTTTTGTTGGGCTTTTTAGGTCTGTGCCCGTTGGTAGTTCCAAGTTGCCAGCTTCTTCAGCTGCAATTCTGGGATATATGAGGCAAAAAGAAAAGCTAGGAAACGTACCACTATGTCATTCCTTAGGTCTCTGGAGCTCTAGCCAGTATGACCTTTCTTTTC
This sequence comes from Phacochoerus africanus, assembly GCF_016906955.1. Taxonomy (NCBI): domain Eukaryota; kingdom Metazoa; phylum Chordata; class Mammalia; order Artiodactyla; family Suidae; genus Phacochoerus; species Phacochoerus africanus. Next base: position 219,830,448 of record NC_062544.1, read on the forward strand.
CAGTCATATTATGTTTGTTTAATATATAATGTCCAAGTTTTTCAGCTGTATGTAGTGAGAACAGGGAAAAGTATGTCTATTCCATATCTCATAAGCCAAACCCCTTATTATCTTTTAAATCTCATCTTTATCTGTGCTATGTTTCTATTTTCATTCCTACTATTAGAGCATGAAGTGGGTGGCTACAGGAAGTAGTAACATTTCTGGTACTATAAGTTCTGAAGCATACTTCAACTAACCACCTGATGGGGATACAAAGTACTGACTCCTGGATTTGGATGGAATCAAGAGATACTGGTAAGGGCCTTTCTAAGGCTAATAATCTATATGACTTATACAGAAATTCTTCCTTGACTAGACTCTTATGATTTTTCAAGAGAATCATGATTTTGACTTTCTTCTGCTCTTATAATCTATACTTATTTTCATTATATATCTGTATTTTCAATAGTTTTTTATTTCTTTTATAAAGTTTATAATCTGTGGATATAAACTGTCTTATATTTTTATTTAAACTGTCAGCATCCCTAGAACACAATTATGAGAAAGTGTTAAAATTCAATGAAATATTTTTGTTGAGAAATTGATAAATTCACAAATCACAACCCACTTACCCAGTAATAATAATTTCTGGATATGTTTGTGTGCCAAGGTTCCAAGCTCCTCCACTTATTGGCCACTCCTAAACAAATTATAGGAAAAATTTATGTCTTAGTTTTTAAATTTAAATTACAGAAATTTAAAATAAAAATACTTTAAGTAATGGTAAAATTTTCACTTAAAGTAAATAGCTCTTAAGCAATAAAGAATGAAATATGTAGCTATCTTTTAATTATTTCATTGAACAATTCCAAATGCACAATTCCATATTCTTTAAAAATACAGATTTTAACAAATATTACCATTCATATAAAAAATTCAAAGTATCTTTAATCATACAAATACAGTCTTTCTAAACTTTCCACATAGTCTATGTATCACCAAATTGTTGTGGTGTCATTTAACACTAAATACTATGTAAATTGTGCCTCCTACAGTTGTCCATCCCAACAGTCCTGTGCAAATAATAGAAATCACAACAAGGGGGTATAACAATTGTAAGTATTTGAATCCTGTAGTGAAATATAAGAAAATGAAATCTTAGAAAGTTATTAAACAAGCGACGTTTGATAATTATATCTTATTAAACATTTCATCAATGGATAGATAGAAATAATTAACTAGAGAGAGAGTTGATTTCTTGGATTTCTTAAAACATAATCCTTCACATAAAATAATTAGAATGAACACCTTATAATTCAAATATATATTATTTTAAATATATACTCAGTATATAAATATACATGATAGATAAGTATATCTTATTACATAATTGTATACCTGTTATATCAGAAATTTATAGTCATGTATATTTAAAGCTATGTGGCATTTAGGAAATTTGAATTTCAAAAATTATGTCTTTTATAAGTGCTAGCTTATAATTTCAAAAGAATTTAGTTCAAGTCTCCTTTTACAGAAAGTTAGAAAATAAAAAATAGAAAAAAGTATGATCACATGATATGAATACAAATATATGAAAAGTTATTTCTAGTTAGTTTTTTTTACCTTATTACTGTATCCTTGTTTTTTATGCTTGACTCCTATGGAGTAGAGCACTAGAATCAAATCTGGTGGGCAATCAGCGAAGTATGCTGTGCATGTAACTGGTGATTCATGAATATCCATGGGATATGGATTTTCAAAGATTGGAAAGCTAACAGATGAAGATAATATATTAGTGTCATTTTGCAATGATATTAAAATAAAATAAATTTTATAAAACAAATCCTAAAATCTTAATTATACATTTCACTTAACCCCTTTTTTAAGCATCATAAAACAATGATCACATGAATAAGAATTCTCTTTTAAAAGTATTTATGTATGAAATGTAATATGAATACTGGTAGAATTTTACTTGAGTGAATTCATTTTCTTTTCTGTAATTCCAAAATTCCACAGTGAGATCACTTTACTAATATGGACAGACTAAATTACATTGAACTGAAAATATGCAGCAAGTTGACTTTTATCTCAACAAGGTACTTCACAATTTTATCTAAATATTTATATAATATACTTGTAAGTATTAAAATATTTTAATAAATTTTACAGTGTTTCCAAGTGAGGTAATATGTAGGCAGGTATTTTGATTTTGTTTTTTTATAGGGAGAAACTGAAAGATGTGTGTGCTATGTGGGTTTATCTGTGGTTATATATGTTTAAGATCATTTTCCATGTAAACTAGAGAACATAGTGGGAATGCAGCCTTATGGATATAGTATATTTCATATCCTTAAGCCTACTATCATTTTAAAAAGGGATATCAGTTCAGAAGCAAATTAAGAATTCTTAGAGCCACAATATATTATGCAGGCACTGTGATAGAGGGAACTGAGTATTATTCTATGATGCATCTGTTCTAGGTCTGTGTGATCATACTACTTCTGATACAATACTCTTTTGGTAGGGGGGAAGGGGACTATTAAAATTAATTTTTTCCATATTATAGGATAATTAGAAACTTAAACTCCAGAAAGAGTATGGTGTGTGTCTGTGTATGTGTCTATGTGTTGACAGGGGTTGTCTTCCCTCTAATCTGAAATGGTTTTCTGGATAGGAACAATAGTATATGCAAAATCATATGGAAAGGAGAAAGTCATATTTAATAAATAGCAAGTAGGTTAAACTTAATAGATCAGAGGTTCTCTGTTTCAGAAAAGAAATTATCAACATTTCTGATATTAAAGAATTAGATGTAATATTAAAGAATTAGGTCTGGTTAGATCAGACCTACAACCTGGGATTTGATAATATCAAGAGGTTACAATGATAGACACATGAGAAGGCGAACGTCATGAAAATGTTTGGGGAAAATCATTTCATTATATTGGTAACAAGTAGAAAAAATATATTTGAGAAAGAAATAATAACTTAAAATGTGTTATAGAAATTTACACATAAAAGTGTAAATTGGTTGTTGTAGACATGTAAACAAGGATAGAAATCCTTTAAACCAAGAAGAGGAAATCTGTAAGCCCTAATGCTTGCTTTCATATAGAGGATTAAGTGGAAAAGAAGGAAATAAGGAATAGACTAGTTTGAAAAGCTGCAATTTAATTGTTAACATTAAACATGGCTAAAAGGTAACTGGAGGGAAAGAGAGCACATTCAGCTTCCAACACATTAAACTTCTTGTAATAGACAATGAAGTGGGAATGTCACATAGTTTTTAAAACATGGTGCTGAAGAAAGAAAAATGTTAGATAAAAACTTAGAAACAAAATGTCAACTCACATGCTTATATAAGGTAATGAAAAGCATAAGGATTAATTTATAATTTTAATGTATAAAATTAGTAGCTTTTATATATTATTTATCATAATAAAAGAATACATACTAAAGAATGTAAGTATTAAAGGTAAAGTATAGTGGGCCTTAGAGGAGGTTAGACAATTAGAAAAGGTATGAAGAACCAACATATGACATGGAAAGAAGAGTTGAGTACCAATGAGATCAGAAGAGTACATTTTAACAAAACCTATGTTAGAACTTTGAGGAAGAGGCATAAATCCACACATGTACACAAAATTTAATCAAATAATGTTGATAAATAGAGCATCCAGGCAGAATTCAGTTATTCTTATGGCCCCACATCTTATTCCTTTACAAAATACTGAAATATTACATGCTTCGAATTATCACAGAGAAGAATTTTGGCTCTTACATTCACAATCTACATTGAAAGTAAATCTCAGACTGTACTTTATTCAACAAAAATGTATTAAGAACCTACTTCATGTGGAGACAAAGGCCCTCCTTCATGAGGCCTATAATCTAGTAGGGAGACAATCTTTAAAACATTAACTAATGGAAATTTCCATCTATGTCAAAGCTATGAAGGAGAGAGACAGGGCTAAGAGAGCCCTTAAAAGGATATTTGACCAAATTATACAGATAAGATTTTTTTAATGAGGAAATTATATCTGAGTTGAGGTTCTTATAAATGTTAATAAGGAGAGGAGTTCCCGTCGTGGCGCAGTGGTTAACGAATCCAACTAGGAACCATGAGGTTGCGGGTTTGATCCCTGCCCTTGCTCAATGGGTTAACGATCCAGCATTGCCATGAGCTGTGGTGTAGGTCACAGACGCGGCTCGGATCCTGAATTGCTGTGGTCTGGTGTAGGCCGGCTGCTACAGCTCCAATTGGACCCCTAGCCTGGGAACCTCCATATGCCGCGGGAGCGGACCAAGAAATGGCAAAAAGACAAAAAATAAATAAATAAATGTTAATAAGGAGAAAAAGGAAGTTGTGATTATTCCATGAAGAGTGAGAGAATGCGCAAAAGCTCTATAAATATAAGGGGTTTAAAAAGATCAGTGGGTCTAGAGCATAGGATGAGAGAAAATGAGTTTCATGACTACCATCACTGATAATGAAAGTGTGTAGCAGGAAGACAGTGTTTATCAATTTCAAGTCCACTTTTATTGTCCATGTGAAGTAGTTGAGAGCACTACTCTAAGAGCAATATTTTATATTTGCTTCCACTGCCCACAACATAATGAAGAAGAAAAGAAAGTAAAAGAAAGCCTCTATCTTCTCTGCCCTCGAGATACTACTCTTCTGTATTGTCTGTCACAGTAGTCAAATTCTACAAGTTTTTGTAATAATTATTTTGGCTTACGGAAAGAGCAGAAATGTCATTTACTTTATGTGTTCTGTGTTTCCAGATGTATCCTTTAGAACCTTAGGTGTTGCCTTAAAATTATCTCACTATTTTCTCAGTATCTCCTTATCTCTCCTGGTTTAGTTTTCATTATTGAACAAAATTACATTTATGTCATTCTAGCAAAAAATATTCTACATAAAGAATATTTACCATCTAAAGAATTCTAATGGCAATTCTATAATGTCCTCTTATATTTTAATTGCAATAGACTTTAAAAACAGTTAATGATAATCTGTACATGGCTAACTTACTTGCTTTGTGTCAGGTCAACTACAATGAGATCTTTCTCCAGAAGTACTGCAACGGCATAGGGTTCTTGAAATTCTACAAGTAGAACAGAAAAAATGGAAAAATTTTCATATTTACCATTTTATAAAATCACCAAACATGTATTTCCTTTATCTTCCATATAAGAAAACCAAAATATGGGCCAAAGTAAGATGTAACAAAGAGCACTTTAAAAAATACATAGTGTTTCACAAACTTAATGTTTAAAACCATTATAGGAATGAGGACAAGTGAAAAGGTGCATAGCATAGAGTTAATAATCATGAGGTAGTGTTAGTAGTAGATTATTTGAAGAGAGCAAGTCTGTCATATCCATCTCACATTTATCTTAGTCTTCCATAACTTTCCATTTGGATCTGATTTCATGCCTCCCAAGAAGTATACTAAGAAAATAGTTCTGCTTTGCTCAGCTATAATACATATTCACCTCCCTATGACAGCGACACTTTTTTTTTTCATTCTGCCACTGTCTAATTTATTCTTTTTACTCAAAGAGTTTTATCGCATGTATAGTTTTACAACAATCATTACAACCAAATTTTATAGCATTTCCATCCCAAACCCCCAGGGCACCCTCCCCCCTCCCCAGACAGCAACACATTTATACTTAAAAAAATTGCTTTCAATTTAATGTGATTTAACAGGTACTTAAAAACTGTCTACTGTGTGCCCAAGAGTATATACCTCAAAAAAGCATAGAGTCTGAGGACAGCTTAGGATTTTCAAGTTCTTAAAATTCAATTCTCCCTTTCTCCATCCCTCCCTGCCTTAGTTATGTTCCAGAAACTTTTCTAAGAACAAAGAATATATGGGGAATAAGATTGACAAGTTTCTTGTTCCTATAAAGTTTACATTCTAGGCATATCTACAAAAAAGTAAACAAATAAAATTAATTCAGAAAGTAATGTGAACTATGAAAAATAACAAGGGTAATAGTATAAGAAATGATGTGTGGTTGGTGGGAAGGGGCTAATATAGTGGTCAGGGAAGAACTAATAAATAATAAAGGAAAGCTACAGTTACAGTATTTACAACAACATTTTACATATATATTATGTGATTCTCAGTAGTTAGAGCAAGTATTATCACTTTTCCATTTCACAGAGAAAACTGAAGTCTAAAGAGGTTATGAGATTGGCAAAGGTTACAAAGACTAGTAAGTAATACAGCTGAATCTTTAACCCATGCTGTTTTCATTTTATCAGCAATTTCTAGTGGCTACTTTAAAAAGTATTTAATCCCAAACTCAACAATCACTTGGCAGGAATTTTGTATTCAAGTCTTAGATGGACAACTAGAATAGAAGGCCTTCACAGTCCTTCCAGTCTTCAGAAGCTCTAGGACCTACTCATATTTATTTTTATAAGTCATAGGCTATGAGAGGAGAAACTAGAAACAAAAACCAACCAAACAAACAAACAAAAAAAACCCAAACTGAGAAAAAGCCTGCCCTTGTTTAGGTGTATATCTATACAACAGTATACAGTCTTCATACTATTTGCTACTCAAACTTTTCTCAGATAGGTGTTTCCCCCCATGTCCCTTATCTCTTGGAGCTGTTTTAAGTTTTTCAACATTATTTCAATACTTTGGTGGGGGGTTTGGGGGTTTGGGGTGGTTGGATTTGTTTTTTAATTTGAAGAATACTACTAGTTTCTTCTTTGTCTTCTCACTCCTCTCTAGGGATCTCATTGGTCGGGAAGCAAAAATTGCTACAAAAATAAAATAGCTGAGATATTAGCATAAAATAAGCAAAAAGTCATAAATAAATCATTATTTTAGCTAGTTACATCTGTTTCAGATTATTGTCTCTTTTAAAATAATAAAACTGGTAGCAAAGTTTCACCCTTGTAGAAGTACTTATTGTACTGTGAAACACTGAATAAAAAAATTTTCTTTGGAGTCAGTGTTAGGTTCAATTTGTGTCTAGCATTTATTAACAGTTTGATCTTAGGCAAATTAGTTAACTTGCCTGATTTTCAATTTCCTTACCCATTGCAATGACAAAATAACTAAATTAGACTGTTATGAAGATCATATGTATATAAATATGTTCAATGCAAAGCCTGGCTTGTAGTAGGTACTAAGATACCAATTATATAACTTTATTAGATTGGTTGTTTTTGAGTAGCCTCAGCCTTTTAATCCTAGCCCCCAAGAAGATGAAATACTATCATAATTACTACTTCTCTAAAGAGAAATGCATTATTTATGACACCTGTAGAAGAAACATACAATTCAATCTAGATGTGAAACTGATGGTTGAGCAATATTAAAAATTGTTAATAAATTTACTTTAACATGGCATAACATTTATTACCATGTGGCTATACAGATTAAAGTCCCATATTTGCTAATATGGAATCACAGTCGAAATACTGTACACTATCAAGTGAAGAAAGTATGATACAGAAGAGCACATAGAATATGTTGTCATTTGTACAAAAAAGATAATGTATATATACATAAATGAGTATACATATGCATATATCATTTGGAAGAGAATACATAAGAAATTTAATAATAGTTCCTTCTGGAAGGGCAGTAAGAAAGTTTTTTATTATCTACTGCTGTGTATTGTAGGTTTTTTTTTTCCTGGCATTTTCATGTGCTACTGTTCTAATTAGAAATTATTAATAAAATACATTTATATTTTACTGAGTAAAGTTAAACTATTTCTCCCAGCTCCTGGCAAATAAAAAGTTCCATCCTCATTACCACTCCTCTGAAAAACAAAGACATATATGTGGCTTGGAAGTGATAAGACTTGGTTATAGTACATTTATAATTTGTTTAACACTATTAGAAATGGTCCTAACATCACTAATGATGTACAGGAATTTATATGCACAAATACATATAGTGTTTGATCTTTGTAACCACACATTTTCAGTTTCTATTTCTGGTAGACACACCTTCTTTTCTCAAGGCTTTTTAATAGAAGGCATTTTCCTAAGCTCACTTTCTGGTTCTCTGTTCATTTGCTCTTCCTTTGTTCCTTTATCATTCATTCTCATAACTCCAAAAAGCATCTATATTCTGATGATTGATAAATAAACATTAAAGACTATTTTCTCTCTCTTTTTCTGCTTTCTAAACAACTCTACTGATTTATAATCAGACTTATCTTTCTCTCTTTCAAAAAACTGTTATTAATGCATATGAAACCACTATTCCTAAAACATGTTATCTTTGACTCATCTATCGTATCTTTCCCTAGTTCAATTGTTGACCAAATTCAGTGGGTTTTTGTCCTTCAATTCCTACAAGCAGCACTCTGTTTCAAATCTTGGCCATTTTAATGTACTTCATCACAAAAGCCTCTCAGTTGGAATCTGAAGTTTCAGGTTTCAGTGTCTCTCTCTTCAGACCCACACTCCTTTTGGGTAAATCTTACTAAAATCATTGCTTTCTTTCACTTAATACTTCCTCAAAATTCCTCTGTGGTTCCCTATTTCTAAATACCTACAAAAGACTTTCAATTTTTTTCCTGAATTGATCTCATTCTAGCAAACCCCATAATTTCTAAAACCACTACTCAATATTCCTTTCAAGGCCCAAGTCATTCTTTAATGCCTATCTAAATCTTACTTTTTTCCTGAAGCTTTTCATGAATATTTTAATCAACTATCTGACTAATCTATAAATTAGAACATTATTTAAACTGACCCATACAGCTAAGCCCTTAATTAAGGCATTATATTTTTTAAACTTAAATCATAGTTATCTTGCTCATGTGGCCAGATTTTCTGTGACTTGACATCAGAGATCAGTTTCATACTTCATCCATATTCTCAACAAGCTCTTGTTCTACTGAGGGCACAGAAGCATCCAATAAATATTTGTTGATTAATTTATAACAGAGGTAATTTGTCCCTGGCAATTCTGTGAATAAATGGCCACACTGATTATTTCATATCACTTTATTCCATAATTTAAATATGAAACTCAATTAATATATTTATAATAAAATATAATTTATGTATCATCATAGTTTACAAAGTATACTTCCTTTGGCCTTCCAATAATCATGTGGGGTCAAAATTACTATATTCTTTCTATGAATGATAAATCAAACTCATAAAGTGACTTGTCCAAGGACACATAGCTAGCAAGTGGCAGAGCTAAATCATAAATCCAAATGCTCTGTCTCCAAGTCTAGTGTTCTTTACACTACATCCATATGCTCCCTCTGGAAAATGCAGTAATATATATATACACATACTATATTTTTAATCATAAACTCCTATTTCCCTTTTTATATTTCACTCTCAATTTTTAAATTTCATTATTAAAATATATCATCATTAGATTCCATTGCACAGTTTGCATATAAATTTAAATGAGTTTTTATGTTTATAAAAAGTCTTTATATTTGGGATGATATAAAAATATAAGCACCTCTCCTCCCAAAGACTCTTCTAATTATTTTCAAAATTGAAATAAATCACTAACCATACATCAGCAATCCTAGAGTAATCACAGGTGCTGCAGTTGCATCTGAAGCAAAGCCAGATGTGAAACAGATGCAGCACCACCAGAGTTACAGATCACTGATATCAGGTAAGTGCTTTAACTTTGATTGGTATAGGAATGGGATGGGTGGAGCTGGTCTAGGAGAGGTTATTAGGAGACCTGAGTTTCTCCAAGTGATTTCACCCTGGACCCCGATCTGACCCTCCCAGCTCAGCTTCCACCATCCTTATCAAAGTTTAAAGCACTTACCTGATATTAGAACCTGAAACTCCAGCACTGCTGCACTACATCTGTCTTACTTCCAGTTTTTCAAGTAGGTATAGTTGCATAACCTGCTCCAGGCCCCTGTAGCTCACAGTGTTGTATAACTGTAGATGTCAGCTGCCAAAACTAAAAATATTTAAGCTTAATTTTGTTAGCAACTTAACATTTCAAAAATGATATTCAACATTAATAGTTTCATTTTACTTACCATTTGGATAGGGTGTTTCACATAAAGTTAGAAATTCAACAATAGGATGATCCATTTCAAGCACTGTAATTGCCTTTCCATGCATGATGGTTAAACTTGGTCTTCTGCAAGCTTTGTCATAGGACAGTCCACCAGAAAATATTATGAATGGTTCACTACAAAGAAAAAAGGTTAATGAGAATGAGTTCTTTAAGATGATACAATGTCACAGGACTGAGGTAATAAAGAATGGGCTTGGTGGAGATTATGTACAATGTGATTTGACACAGAGCAGAAGCTTTTCCTGGCCCAAAATATCTCACCCAACAATTTATTTTCTACTGTTTTCCTTTTTCTAGATGTACATTCTCACTATTAAAATTACTAATGAATCAGTCTAAAGATGTTGAGGGTAGGTGTAGGAAAGACAATGAGGTTGGTGAGATGTGAGGAGGCTCACTGACTCAAAAGGCCATCTTCACATATACTAGTTCATTCCCAAACAATAAATTACTGCCACTAGAATATTAGGCTATGTTAATTTTCATATTAACCAGTAGGCATGTGGGAGCTCAAGTCACTAAGAAATAAGAGACAAAATTCAATATGAAATGAAATACGACAGTGGTAAGCCCAGAATGGTAGACAGTAACATGAAAATTCTATATAGTTCAGTTTCTGTGGAAAAGAGTTATGACAAAAAGATGGCAAAAACTAATATGTAGGGGAAAATGGCTTATCAAAAACAAATGTGATCTTCTCAACTTTACTATGGTCAGCCGGGTTTTTTGTTTGTTTGTTTTCTGTTTTTGTTTTTGGCTGTGGTGTACAGCTACTTGATGTGAAATTTCAGTTCCCAGACCAGGTATTGAACCCGGAGCACAGAGGTGAAGGCACCGAATCCCAATCACTAGATCATCAGGGAACTCCCAAGCCAGTTCTATTTATCTTGTAAAACTAACTTCAAACAAATTTTTTTCATCTCTGTTAATTGCAAGTTATAGTTAGATAACTGGGGGCTGAGATGACCATAAAATATCAGGCTGTCAGGAAGTTATGAAATATCTTCATAATTTTTCATTTTTCTTTTCTTAAATTAATACCTGTATCTCTAGTATATGTATATAAAAGAAAATGTATGTTGATATGAAGTATTTTCAGTAAGTAAAACCAAAATGAAAATATTCCCCAAAGTTTTTTTAAAGGAACTACACACTTTCATTATACCAAATTCTTTAAACATATGCTTCTCTAAATAACTTACTTCTATCCATCTGCTAAACTGAAGAATCTTGTTTCTAGAACTCACTCTGTAAGATTCACTTTCTTTTTCATTTTTACTATAAAACATTACCAAAGGGAAATTAGCTAATCTTATGTTGGTTATATAATAATAACAACAAAAGCTTTTTTAAAAGTTACTATCAAAGGCATGAAGTGTAATTCTTTCTCTTCCAATCTCCCTACTGCCTAGTATGGAGCCAGGTGCAGAGGGGGATCTCAAGATATGTTCATTAACCAAAGTCAAGTAACCATAAGAGCAGTACTATCTAAGAAGGGAGAATTCAGGAAAGGAAACTGTTTGGGAATGGGGGGCTGGGTAAGACTGTGCCCTGGACGCAAGCTTTTGATGAAGAAGGGTGACAGCAGCAAAATTTGAAAACTCACAGATAAAGGCTTAAGCCATTCTCACCCAGCTCTCACCTGAACCAATCTACAAATGAGGCACTGTTTATAACCTTCTAGGCATTATAAGACCAGAGGTTTGCATGTCATAGAACACTTCAAAGTGTCTTCATATACATGACCTATTTTTCTTTTTAAAAAAACCTGAAAAGATTCATCTCAAGTATTATTAACAATAGTTACTTTGAGAGAATGAAATTTAGTGGGTACAGAATCTTACTTTTTATACTTCTGTTGTATTTGATTTTGTTTTGTTAATGATATCATTGTTTACATTTATAAAAGGAATAAATATGTTTTACTTAAATTTTTCTATCAAAACCTATATATAAAATGCCTTTACTAATTTTTATTTAAAGTTCTATCTTAATATTTCATATAAATATTTGATTTGTAAGCTAAATAGGAAAAATGCTCTTATTTATTTTCCTTGAGTCCTGCATCAGTTGAGTTAATTTTGCCTCAGTTATCTGACATACTAAAGTATCAACCTACTAATGGGGTATTAAGAAGCAAGTTTGTTTTCTCTATAAAACATTTGGTATTTAGATTATTATATGTTTCTCCAGATTTAAAAATCATTTCTAGTGAAACGAGTTCGAGTTTTTTGAACCTTGGATGCTTTGTTTTACAACAAAGTTCATGACATGGAGAACATAATTATTTTTTCATAAATATTGAACTTAACTATATCCTCCAAATACTAGTAAAGGACATACATATCTATTTTACCATGTAATAGGAAAATACTTCTAGTACTAATCAAAACATATGATAAGAAGCAATTTACTCTTCTTATTTGCAAGCATGCTGGAAAATATGTCCTTTGTAATACTAAAAGGGGGAAAAACTTTTTCTGCTTTTATGACTTTGTATTAGAAAACACTGGGTCTGAAGTTAATTTTTGATATATATATGTACTTTTCTGTAAACTACTGAGTGAATAAAAAAATATTTCCTCAGGAAAGTGCTCAGGGAACCAATTAAAGATATTGCATTGGACAAGTAATTATCACATTAAATCCTCATAAGTATTGTTCTCATTTTATTAATGAGGTTAAATAACAAGTAAGCAGAAAAAAACCCAAAGAAAACTGAGATCTATCAGACTTCAAAGTCTATTCTCCTAAATTATGGTCTATATTGCCTAAAGTAATAAATAGCTACAATTTAATGAATGTCTACCATGTAGCATATATTGTGCTCTGCATATCTATAAAGTAAATTCCATATAATCCTGACAACTTTATAATCCTCAACCCTCATGAGAAAAGTACTATTAGCTCAATTTCATAGATGAGGTATCTGAGATTAATGCAGGTTAAATAACTTATTCAGGGTCCAGCAGCTAATAAGTGGCAGGACAAAAATTCAAATCAACACTCCACAGTCCATATTTTTTCATTCTTACTCTAATAGTTTTCAAACTATGGAATACACATTAATAGATGTTATGCATAAACAAGCAAATAAATACTTGCAAAGTATATCTTCCTTTTGAAATTTTATAATCATGCCACATATTAAATGTTCTGAGAAACTGTATAGTAAAAAACAATTTACTTTAATAACCCAGAATTCTTTATACTTCTCAAATTTCCATGATTATAGATTTCTTTTTTCCATGAATACAGTTCATGATTAAAGGGACACAATTTGATAAATGCTATACCATGTGAAAATGCCTCCTTTATTAATTAATACGTGTCTTAAGAGACTTATCAGATAATTATAGAAGAAATAAATAACCATATAGTTGACAAAGTCTTCATACATAAAGAAAACATTAATAAAATTAAATATTATTGACAACTTAGATTAATCTCAAAGGCATTATATTGAGGGAAAGAAGCTGGACTCAAAGTTTATATAATATCTAATTGCCTATATATTACATCAAAAAGACAAAACTCTAGTGACAAAGTAAAGATCAGTGGTTGCTAGGGGTTAAGTGTGGGGAAAGATGCAACCATAAGGGGATAGCCTGAGAGAACTGGTGGGGGGTATTGTTGTGTGTTATTATTGTGGTGGTGATTTCAGGAATCTATACATGTGTTAAAAATCCACAGATGTGTATAACAAAAGGAAAAAAGGCTACTGTGTAACTTGTAAAATAGATAAAATATAATAAAGAAAAAAGCATTGAAGTTTTGTCTCAATGGAGGCAACAGAATTAAAAAGTAAATCATATAACAATGTAATACACATTAAAATAACATTTGTTGAGTATTTTATGATCTTCTGGGTATTGTTTGAAGAATTTAATAGGCATTATTGTGTTTAATCCTTAAGGTATCCCATCTTTTTTTTTTGTCTTTTTGTTATTTTTTGGGCCACTCCCAAGGCATATGGAGGTTCCCAGGCTAGGGGTCGAATTGGAGCTGTAGCCACAGGCCTACGCCAGAGCCACAGCAACGCGGGATCCGAGCCGCATCTGCAACCTACACCACAGCTCACAGCAACGCTGGATCGTTAACCCACTAAGCAAGGGCAGGGACCGAACCCGCAACCTCATGGTTCCTAGTCGGATTCGTTAACCACTGCACCACGATGGGAACTCCAAGGTATCCCATCTTAATGAGAGAGGTATCCCATCTCAATGATAGAACTACTATTATTATTTCCATCTAATAGAGGGGTATACAACTACACATGGTCTATCAGTAGGTATCCATAATATGAAGGGACTGAAAAACTAGCAGAAAGTAATTTCTATTAACTACAGAACCTAAAAATGCTAGTGGTAGCAGGTGGGGAGATCATTAGTCCTTTTTTTAAAAAAAGAAAAGATAAATTATGAAGCCTCAAAGCCATTATGATTGGAGTCACAGTAAGCAAACTGGTGATTTGGGGGATCAGTGATTTCTGAGCAGAAGAGTTGTTCATCCCGGGTAATGGGTAGCAAGTTGTGAATGGTCAGTCTAAGATAAGTTTAATAGAAAACATACCCTGTTACCTATGCAGACCTTTAGGAGGGCCTACTACTGTAGCATATATGGTAGAGCTCTTCTTAAAGTTTCTGTTCCTGCTACAACCATCCTAATTTTTGACTTCACAAAGTATCTCCTGTGTACCAGATGTAGTAGAAATATAGCTACTTATTTCCATTTCCAGACTATGGCCCATTTTGCTATAGTCAATGGACTCTTAACTTCAGTGCTCCTCTATTCTTCAGTCTCCTTGTGTTTCAGCTGTGCTTCTGGAGGAGTCTTTTCTAATATAGTAGTAACCACAACAAATTGATAGAGTGCATAGTGAGTAGGGTAGTAATAACTATGATGAATAATATATAATTACTTCACATTAGAAATCTGAAGAATTAGGAATTCCCATCATGGCACAGTAGAAACAAATATGACTAAGAACCATGAGGTTGCGGGTTCAATCCCTGGCCTCGCTCAGTGGGTTAAGTATCCAGCGTTGCCATGAGCTATGGCATAGGTCGCAGATGCAGCTCGGATCTGGCGTGGCTGTGGCATAGGCCAGCAGCTACAGCTCCAATTAGACCCCTATCCTGGGAACCTCCATAGGCTGCAGGTACAGCCCTAAAAAGACAAAAGACAAAAAAAAAAGAAAGAAAAAAGAAATCTGAAGAATTAGATCTATACAAAGTTGAATTACCAATTACTAGAACAAATCAATTTAGGATCAGTTGAAAACTTTCAACACAATGAAATATGGCTTTGATGATGACAATAATAATTCCTTTTTATTAAGAAGTCTACTATGTGCTACTCCTCAAAAGTATAATGTTACAAACTTTATACATAATTTAATCCTCACAAATGTCACAATGGAATAGGGACTGTCGATGAGAAAATTAAATTTTAAAAGTTAATTAAAATTTTCAAGGTTGCATAGCTCTCTTACTCCATAAGCCAATGATCTTAGTCATTATTTTACACTGCCTTGCTTTGAATTCCTGATTTTTGAAGTACTTTCTATTCATGCTTACCCATTCCTCCCTTCATTTGGCACAATCCAGTCATTCAAACCTTAAATCCTAGCTCAAGCATCTCCTTTCCCAAGAAGAATTTCAGTGACTTCTCTCTTCACTGTTCTCATCCCTACCCCCTTTAGATAGAGTTAGGTGCTCTTTTGATGTTATCTCATAGCATATCTCTATAAAAGCATCTCACATGTTATATAGAAACCATTAGTTTGTAGGCTTTGGCTACTAGATGATAATAAATTTGAAAACAAGTAGTAATTTCTATTATAGTATACCAAACAAATTACACAATACTTATTATGTAGTAATAACTTAATATACTTTGTTTTAATTGAATTAAGCTGTACACTGTTGAGCATCTCATAGAAATATTTATATATGAAAATAGATGTCATAAAGTCCAGAAAACAAGTACTTTTTCATGGACAAACTTCTCATGCCTTCACATGAACCTATTTATTCTCATTTTACTAATTTGGGTTTCAAATTTTTTAGTCTGTAGAAAACAGAGGACTAGATAAACTAGTAGAAAATACAATAGAAATCAGAAGTTCCAATAGCCCCAAACTGAAGTTTAGAGAAAAACTTTCAAAAAAATATATAAGTGAAAAGGAAAGAAAAAAGACCACAAGCAGCTAGGAGTAGTTAGTATAGTGCTCAAAGCTTCAATAGTCCTTGATAGTGCAATGCTATATAACAACACAAGCAAATAATACTAAGCCTGAAGACTGAAGCATAATTAAGTTATAGACACTGTTTAAGAAGAGCAATGATATTTGTAAAATATCTTCATCCATAATGATTAGATTTTAAATGTTTTAATACTTCAGTTACAAGAGTAATACAACCATGGTCATTTTCACTGGCTATGCATAGTAACCTTAGGCTGGGATAAAGAGGTATTGATCTATCTATCATATCTTTAGGAGAGCAGCTATCAACAAACATTAAATGTAACTATGATGACAGGAAAACATTAAGTATGAGCATATAAGTAATAGAAAATAGAAAATAGGTACACAACTTCTGCTTAATAATGTTGAATGATTGCTACTTGTAATCCCACGGCCAAAAAGTTCTATATTGTTAAATTTAATGTATATAATACTCATCTGAATAGTCACAGAAATTTAAAAATAATTAAGAGTTTCTATGTATAATATTAATTAAAATTGGCATCATATATGCCTATTGAACAATAAGAAATCTGTTATTATAAATGAAGAAGATTCAGCCAGTTAATATAACTATGTTGAACTTTAAACAATACATAAACATTAAAGGTTATATGCATTTCTTGTCTCTGCTTCTTATATATTTTCCCATAACCCCCAAAGTAAAAATGCATACCTGTTTCTACAGGTTTTATATTCTACTTTAAGAATTGGTTTGCAAGATTCGGGTTTTCTTCCTTCTCTTTGACTTTTTCCTAAATAAAAAAAAATAATTTTATTAAATATGATTTAAATTCTACTTATCCATGAGAGTTTAAAAGCTTGACTAAAGAATATTTTTTTAAAATGTAATTATGTTTTTTTCATAAGAGGATAAAAACATGTCTAAGCATCCTAACATTTTTGGTAAATTTATAAACAACTTGTTGAGTCCTAATGATCGACTGCTATATAATCAATAAAGTTATTTGTAAAAACATATTTGTATTGCTTCATATTCTCCATGTATAAATTTAAGATCATATAAATTTATTTTAATTATTTAAGTTTAAAGATAACTTCAGAGTCAAAGACACATGCATACATACTTATTGCATAATGTAATGTATTATGAAAATCCATGTGAGGCTTAAAATTTTATCTATAAAAGAAGAAAACTCCTTTCACATGCAGAAAGATTTGTCATTTAAAGCTTATGACATACTGTTAAAATCATCGCACTTTCATCAAATTCATTTAAAGGAAAGTCCATTAGGCAATGAACAGATGGTTTATTTCATGTTAAAAATTTTAATGATGTACTCCATTTGCATAAAACAAAAAAAAATAGATTCTTATAGGGAAAGGATTATGTTATTTAGACTCCACAGATTTTTTCTTTTTTTAAAGTTTTATCAAAATATAGTTGATTTACTATGTTCTCATAATTTCTGCTGTACCACAAAGTGATTCATATATACATGTACACATGTCCATTCTCTTTCAGATTCTTTTCTCACATATACAGCAGGTCCCTGTTAGCCAATCATTCCATATACCTCAGTGTACATATGCCAAATCCAAACTGCCAGTCCATCCATCTCCTCTCTCCCTTTCGGTAACCATATGTTTTTCAGTCTATTAGTCTGTTTCTGTTCTGCAACTAAATTCATTTGTATCCTCTTTTTAGATTTCACATATAAGTGATATCATATGATGTTTGTCTCTCACCGTCTAACTTTACTTACTATGATAATCTCTAGAGATTAGACTCCATAAGATCGTCAATAAAAGACAAAATATAGAAAATGGAAATAAAGCTACTTCTACCTATAACATTCTTATCCTTCTATTTATGTTTTTGCTTGTAATTCTGTTTTATTTTGATAGAATTCACCTGTTTTGACATATGTTTGTTTTTTCTTTTAATAAATACCCTATTTATTCTTCTATTGCCATACTTGTTTATAGACAGGGAAAGTTAAAACATAGAGATATTTACATGCATATAAATTAAAATTTTAGGATAGCTTAAGACTGGCAAAGCCAAATTCAATCAGGATGTCACAATGGTTTTATCACAATTTTTAAGAGGGCTATCTTCTTACAATAAACCTTATCTGCTCCATGGCATGCTTCCTGAAATTGCCTTTTCTTTCTTTACCCTATGTCAATTAAAACAACCAATAATAAAATATTGGTCAATATCATTCACCTTGTAAAACAGGATTAAAGGTATCTATATTATAGAATTGCTGACATTAAATATATATCAGTGATAATTTAAAAGAGACAAATTTGGCTCAGGGACTCACTCTGAACAGTGGTCTTAGAGGAGAGGAACAGCTGGTTAGTAATGACTAGTTTTAGTAATAAGTAGAAATAGAACGGATGGGAGTGACAGAGCCAGCAAAAAGAACCATCCTTCTCAGTAGTTTTTTCCATACAGTGCTTCTCTAATAACTGAAAAACCATTAGTTGACCAAAACAATATATTTGCAGTTGTTTATATATACAGAACCAACTACTATTTTTCAATCTGTATGTATCAATATCATTGACTGATCTAAGTAGAAAAGAATAATTGTTTAATTAATGTTTTACTTCAATTTCCAGCTCTAATAATTAATTTTGGGGTGATGGCTTTCTGCTTTGATTATATTCATTGCCTGTCAATAATTAAAATATGGTTAAATGTCATATTGTATGAAACAACATTATCGACAATTGCATTTCATGCTATCCCTTATGTTCAGAGTACTGCACTAAGTGGAAATGTGCAAAGAAATGAGTGACCACCAATAAGTTTAAAATTTACTAAACTCAACATAGCAATTTTAAAAAAATACAATATGAATTACCATAAATAAATGAATGATAAACATGAAGTGTTACAGGAGTTGTGAATAAAAATGTGGTTTCCTTCTATAACAGAAGACTTTCTAGATCTTGACAGAACATTTCCTGGAAGCTTGATTAAGTATTCAAATATAGAAGTTGGGGAGGAGAGCGAAAGAAGGAAGAATGAGCCTCGTGTATTAGGAGAATATAGATAAGCCAAATTGAGTACTTTAAAAGATTAATGCGCAATAAGAATGAAAAGAATGCTCAAGAGGTACAAAGGAGCCATACAATGGTAATCTATAAACAAATTCATAGGAGAGAGTCCCTGGAAGCTTTCAAGTTGGGAAATAACATGTTTAAACCAACGTCTCAGAAATATTAATATGGATTTATTTAATAAATAAATTTTGAGGATGTAAGATACTCATGATGAAAAGTAAGTAGAAGATATGTGCAACCATGCAAGAGGAACAGAGGAAAAAACTGAAGAAAAATGAATAGTCTCAAATGTCGGATACTTTTAATCATACTGATGTGATTATAGAAATACTAGAAGGAAAGAAGAGAAAGGAGGTAAATATTCCTATA
Organism: Phacochoerus africanus; assembly: GCF_016906955.1. Classification (NCBI taxonomy): domain Eukaryota; kingdom Metazoa; phylum Chordata; class Mammalia; order Artiodactyla; family Suidae; genus Phacochoerus; species Phacochoerus africanus. The sequence continues at coordinate 219,850,155 of NC_062544.1, forward strand.
AATTTTGGTTAAATTTTTTCTAAATTTTTTGAAAAGCATTACCTACACATCTAAGACCTCAATAAACCCCATTTAGAAAAAAATCAAAGAAATCTCTACTCAGACATATCAAGGTAAAAATACTGAAAGCAAAAATAAAATCTTGAAAGCAGCAATAAAAAAATGGCTTATCGTATACAAGTTCCAATAAGATTAATAACTGCCTTTGTTATCAGAAACAGTGGAGCCAAAATGCAATGGAATGAAATATTTAAAGTACTGGAAGAAAAAAAAACTATTCATCAAAATTAGTTTTCAAAAATGAAGGTGGAATAAATATATTTCCAGATAGTAAAAACTGAGAGAATGTGTTGCTGGCAGAACTCCCTGACAAAAAAATACTAAAGGTGTTCTTCAGGCTGAAAGAGAGTAATAGGGAATCTATGCACGCACACCACACCCACACCCACAGATTATAATTAAAGGTAATTATGTAGGTAGTTATAAAAGTATATTTGCATATCTCCTCTCCAGTCTTCTCTTAACTGATTTAAGAAGCAATGTAAAAAAATAATATGTATATAATTATAATGTGAGATATATAATATACTTGAAAATAACAACACCAAAGAATGTGGACCGGAACACAGCTACACTGGAGGAAGGAAATGACAACAAATGGTCACTTGAATCCACATGAGCAAATAAAGAGAACCACAAATGAGAAGCAAAAAGCTTAATGTAACAAATTATATATAGGATAGACATACTGGATCTATCTCTGTCAACCTCTTTAAAAGACATGCAAATATACAAAGTAATGATTATAACAATGTATTGTTCGTTTTATATCACATGCAACATATATAATAATAAGACAGAAAGAGTCAAAAGGGAATACAACTATACAAGAATATATTTCTATCACACTGAAATTCAGTTAGTATAAAGCTAAAGTAGATTCTGATAATTAGGGTGTGCATGGTAAGCCCTAGAGCATTTACTAAGAAAATACCTAAATTTTTTTTAATTCATTGAAGAAATTAAAGATTTACATTAGAAACATTCACTTAATGCCAAAAAAGAGTAAAGGAAAATTAGAAAACAAAAAAGATATGAGGCATATAGAAAACAAAATTTAAATGTCAGACACCAACCAGCAATACCATTATTAACATTAATTGTCAGTGGATTAAACAATCCAATCAAAAGGAAGAGATAGTCTGACTGGATCAAAAAATATCCAACTATAAACTGTCTACAGGAGACAAACTTCAAATTTAAAGATACAAGTATATTTAAAGTAAAAGAATGGAAACATATGTATCATATAAATGACAAGCATAAGAAAGCTGCAGTGACTATGCTAATATCTGACTAAATAACAAATGGGTCAAAGAAAGAACCAAAAAACATGTTGAGAACAACATATGATACAACAAACCAAAATTTCTGAGATGAAGTTAAGCAGTACAGAGAAGGAAATTTATACCTGTGAGCAGCTATATTAAGAAATAATATTCAAATCAATAGTGTAACCATTCACCTTAAGACACAAAATAAGAGAAAAATGATCCTGAAGCAAACAGAAAGAAGGAAAAAATAAAATATTAGAGCAGAAATTAATGAAGTATAAAAGAGAAAAACAATATGGAAAATCAAACTGAAATTTGGTTCTTTGATCAAGAAAACTAACAAACCTTTAGCTAGAATGAACAGAAAAGAGAGACAGACAGACATAAAAAATTAAATTACTAAAATCAAGAGTGAAAGAGGGAAAAAATTACCTACTTCACAGAATTAAATGTATTATAACAGAGTAATATAAATAACAATATGTTGACAAATTAGATAATCTAGACGAAATGGACAAATCTCTAGAAAGACACAAACTACCAAAATTGACTTAAGAAGAATGAGAAAAATCTGAATAGACATATAACAAGTAGCAAGATTGAATTAAGTTATTGGAAAACTTCCCACAAAGAAGAGCCATATGCAGATGGTTTCACTGGTGAATTCTATGGAACATTTAAGGAAAAATTACACCAACTCTTTAAAATACCATATATCAATAAAATAAAGAACAAAAACTACATGATGATATCAATCAACAGAAAAGGCATTTGACAAAGTCCAGAGCTCTTTTAAAGACTTCCCAACCTGATAAAGAGTTTGAATGAAAAAACCAGAGCTTACCATCATACTTAAAGAAGACATTTTCAAACTATAAAAACAATAGTATTTCAAAGCTGTGTAGAGTTACACATCAGAGTAAATCTGTAACCTGTGACCTGAGTCTGTCTAAACAAATTGCTAAGGATTTTGACTTCACATAGAAACATTCCAGATCCTTCTCCTGAGTTTAACTGCCAGTACAGTAGCAAAAACTTGAATGGCATTGGTCATTCTATAATTCCTGCCAAAATCATCTCTAGTTATGGATTATCAGGGCTCTCTTTGCATTCCCAAGAAGAACTGATAACTTTAAAGAAAATGTTCTTTGTCTTTATGTGTTTTGAAGTATACTGTCTTTGTTTCTTCTTGATACCACCCTACAATGGAAACATTATGGAATTAAATCTGCCTTATGGGTGGCAGCTTGGAGCCTAGCAGGAAGTTGGAGGGTTTGAATTCTGTTCCCAATTCAGACTGTGCTTTATTTCTTAACACCGATTACTCTTAGAAAGTTTGAGAACTGGTTTTGATGTGAATAGCAAATTATCAAATTCTGGTATATTGTGACTAAGGCTTAATAATGCCTATCTTAAAAGAGGAATGTTATGTTAATGCAGTGCCAAATACACTCTCCACATTTACAATTTAATCTTTGAATGTGTGTTAGTTGATTAGCTCTTTCCTCCTTCTGTGTGATGGTTCTGTGCATAAAGTCAGTCAGATCCTTGTGATGTTTTGTATGGCTATAGACTTTGGCAACATGTAAATAATATGTAAAGAAGTTTTTACGATTAAGGCATCAAATTTATTGAATTTTATTACTGAAAGTTGAAACATGTATGAACAAAAACAATAGAAGAATAGACTCTTTTCATGGAAGAAAAGGAAGCAATAGGAGAGAAATCAAGATTGTAGACTAGGACATGGAACTCCTTCCACCAATACATCAAAATGAGTTTCATGTAACACCTATTGAATACTCATCAAAGATTTCATATGACCAACACTGCAAGAAAGATCACCACATAGCCAGGTAAGAAAAAATAAATTTTAAAAAAGAGTAGGGATGGAACCTAGACCTCTGGGAAGGAGCAATGAAAGAGTAAAGGTTCTCTCATCTTGGAAATCCCCTTTAAATAGCTGAGAGATCAGCTAGGACTGATAGGGAGCTTCAGAGGCTAAGCTGATAGGGAGATTGCAGCAGCTGGTTTATGACAGCACAGATGGTCCTGGCCACCTTTCTGCAGTCTCCAGTCCAAGATAAATGTTTGATAGCACAGGCAGGCTGAGTGCTGAAACTCAGGCTTAAGTGGACAGAACTGGGGAGACAACTGGGGTTGCCTTCACAGAGAGAGCCTGATGGGGCTGGGGTTTGGCCTGGGTCACAACTGGGGGGGTTCACAGGACAGAGCCCAGGTCCATGATTGAAGACTATTTGTTAAGGTGCATGAAAAGGAAGAGGTGGAGTCTGACCAAAGCAGCTTCACTGTTGGCAAACGCACAGTGAGCACAGCCCACCTCTACACTCTGGGAGTGTGTAAGCAGATGCAGGGCTAAAATCTGAGCCAATCTAAAGGGGCCAAGTGACTTTGGAAGCAGGATTGAAATTGATCAGTGCCCTGGCATTTTTAGAGGATTTATACATCCAGATCCTTTGTAAGCTCAGTGCCTGTGGGGCATCCATACTGATTACTTGTACTCCCATGACTGGGTAGATCTGGCATTAGCAGCTGTGAGCTTTGCAGATGCTCACAGGCGTAGGTGGAGCCAGGGTCTTGTCTGACCTCATATCTTCCACAGCAGGTCCAGGTGTGCAACTATGTGTGACTATGACAGGTCCCAGTGCCTAACTTCAATGGATCTGTACCAGCAGATGAATTTGTGGTGGTGAATTTGTCAGCACAGTCCCCAAGGGATATCTTGGCTAACTGCCTGCATTCCCAGAGCTAAAGCAGTGCCAACAACAGTGTACGTGGTAAGCATGCACAGCAGGTGACAGGTGTTCCTGCAGAGTGTGCTTCCTGGTGGACACCTCCTGTGGAGAACTACTCCCAGTGGCTACAAGTGGCTCCTCTCCAAGTGGAAATGCTCCAGTCCTTCCAGCTCATGCCAAAGTTCACAAACAGATCTAGGGGCTTCTACTCCAACTGGGAGCAAACGCTGCCCCTGACAGGGCTGTGATGACCACAGAACAAAAAAAGAACTCCTGATTAACATCAAGCTCAGACTCTTGTCACCACATGAATCACACCCCCTTATTAAGAGGATGTTATTTAGAAAACCCTGAGGAAAGATAAGGCAGGCATCCATACTAAAAACGGCCCTTGCACCAAAAATATTAAACTCACACAGGCTACAAAGGGATGCTCCCACAGAAAAAAATAGCTCTACAAAACCACAGTAGATTACTGTTTCTCCTAAATTCAGAGTCAGGGAAATATAAATAAAATAAAAAAGCAGAGGAACCACTCCCATTTATAAGAAAGTCAGAAATCCCCTAAAAGAAAAACAAAAAAATCAGGCCTCTCCAGTCTACTAGATCTCAATTTCAAAAAGAAGAAAATAAAAATACCAAGAGAAAAGTTATCAATAAAAACAGATATTACTATGACAAGGAACTAGACATTATAAAGAGAAGACAATAAAAATTAGAAAACTCATTTGCCAAGATAAAAGCCAAGCTAAAACCCAATAAACACCAAACTAAATAATGCAGAACAAATAAGTGATCTGGGTTTTTAGAATAACAGAAATCACTCAATCAGAACAACAGAGAGACACATTAAGAAAATAAAAGCAATACACAAGACCTATGGGATAATATAAAGCAAGCCAATCTATGCAAAATAAGGATCCCAGCAAGAAAAGAATAGGAGAGGAAATTGAAAATGTATTTGAAGAAATTATAGTGGAAAACTTTCCAAATGTAAAGAAGATACATAGGTAAAGGAAGCACAAAGGGTCCCAACAAGATTAACTCAAACAAGGTAGGTGTGGTTCATCTACACCTACACCAAGACATATTATAATTAAAATGGAAAAAGTAAAAGATAAAGAGAAGATCCTGAAGACAGCAAGAGACAAATGAAGAGTAGATTACAAGGGAACCTCCATAAGGCTATCAGCTGATTTCTCTACAGAAACATTACATACCAGAAGGGAGTGGAAAGATATACTCAAAGTTCTGGAAGGGAAAAATCTACAACCAAAAATAATCTACCCAGAAGGATTATCATTTACAATAGCATAAAGAACTCAGAAAAGCAAAAACTAAAAGAATACAACAATGGTATACTTATCCTAATGGTTTTATCTAAATAAAACAGAAATAAGAATATATAGGAAAAAGAAAATTAGTACTGGAAAGTAAATCACTTAAATAAGCCAGTACATAAATTTTTAAAAAATCAAAAAAATTTGCAAAAGTGATGGTATCTACAATGAACATAAAAAGGATAAATATGAAGATGTAAAAGAGGAAAACAACATTGTAAAATGTTGGGGAGCAGGGTAGGAAAATGTAGATTTTTTTTTTCAAATGTGTTTGAGCCTATATAACTACCAGCCTAAAGCAAACAGATATAGTAATGGGTTAACACACCTGAAAAACATGGCAACCACAAACCAAAAACAAACAATAGATTCACACACACACACACACACACACACACACACACACACACACACACACAAAAACCCAAAGAGGACAGGACATAAGGATAATACAAAAGAAAGTTTTCACATCACAAAAAGGAAGACAAAAAGAAAAAGAACAAAGAAGAAATAAAAGTAAACTGGAAAAAAGTGTTTAAAATGGCAATAAATGTCTATCAGTAATTACTTTAAATATCAATGGATTAAATACTCCAATGAAAAGGCAGAGAGTTGCAGACCATGTTTTTAAAAAATCCTACAATATGCTGCCTACAAGAGACCCACTTTAGGGCAAAGGACACAGACTGAAGGTGAGGGATATAGAAAAAGACATTCAGTGCAAATAGAAATGAGAAAGGGGGTCATCATACTCAATGACAGACAAAACAGACCTTAAAATAAATGCCACTGGAGTTCCTTAATGGCTTAAAAATTGAAGATTTGGGAGTTCCCGCTGTGGCACAGCAGAAACAAATCCAACTAGGAACCATGAGGTTGCAGGTTTGATCCCTGGTTTTGCTCAGTGAGTTAAGGATCCAGCATTGCTGTGAGCTGTGGTGTAGGTTGCAGATGCAGCTCAGATCTTGCTTTGCTGTGGCTGGGGTGTAGGCTGGCAGCTGTTGCTCCAGTTGGACCCCTAGCCTAGGAACATCCATATGCCATGAGTGTGGCCCTAAAAAGCAAAAAGCCAAAAAAAAAAATTAAGGATTTGGTATTTTACTGCTGTGGCTCAGGTCACTGCTATGTAACAGATTTGATCCCATCCCTGGACCAGGAATTTCTGCATGCTGTGGGCATGGCCAAAAAAGAAAAATAAAAAGGGACACTATATAATAAGAAAATGATCAATACAAGAAGAGGGTATTAAAATCATTAATATACAGGCACCAAATGCAGGCACACTTAAATACATAAAACAAATACTAACAGACATAAAGGTAGAAAGTGACAGAAATGCAATAATAATAGGAGGCTTTAACACCCTCACAGACATCAATGGACAGATCTTCCAGACAGAAAATCTTTAAGGCAAAAGAGATCCTGAATGATAAAATAGAACAATAAGACTTAATTGATATTTTTAGGACATTTCATCCAAGAAACCCAGAATATATATTCTTTTCAAGTGCACATGGAACACTGTCTAGGATAGTCCTCATAGTATGACACAAAATGAACCTCAGCAAATTTAAAATGTATAGAAATTATTTCAAGCATCTTTTCTGAACACAATGGCAAGAAAGTAGAACTCAATCACACAAAAAATAACAATAAAAAGTGATTATATTGAGACTAAAAAGCATGCCACTAAAAAACAAATGATTCAACTATAAAATCAAAGAGGAAATTTAAAAATACTTTGAGACAAATGACAATGAAAACACAACCACACAAAATAGATGGGATTCAGCAAAAGCAGTCCTAAAAGGGAGGTTCATAGGGATATAGGCCTTCTGCAAAAAATGAGAAAATTCTCAAATAAACAACCTGATCTGCTACGTAAAAGAATAAGAAGGACAAACAAAACAAACTCATCAGAAGAAAGTAAGCAATAAAGATCAGAGAGGAAATAGAGATTAAAAATAGTACAAATCAATAAAAACAAAAGCTGATTTTTTTTAAAGTGTTTACAAAATCCCAAAACTTCTACCAGGGTCACTAAGAAGAAAAGAGAGAGGATCAAAATAAACAAAATAAGAAAGGAAAGAAGAAAAATGTTAATTGATACCACAGAAAAACAAAAACCATAAGAGAATACTATGAACAATTAGATGCCAAAAAATTGGGCAATGTAGAATAAATGGAAATGTTTCTAGAAACATACAGCCCACCAAAACTGAATCAAGAAGAAACAGATAATTTGAACAGACCAATCACTAGAAGTGAAATAGAATCTGTAATTTAAAAACTCCCTACTCACAAACGTTCAGGACAAGACGGCTTCACAGGCAAATTCTATCAAACATACAAAGAACTTATACCGATCCTTCTCAAACTCTTCCAAAAGATTAAAGAGGAGAGATCACTCCCAAAGTTATTCTATGAAGCCACCATCACACTAATACCAAAACAAACATACAGTAAGACACTAACAAAAAAGAAAATTACAGGCCAGTAACTTTGATAAACACAGATGCAAAAATTCTGAACAAAATATTATCAAAGTGAATCCAACAATGTAAAAAAATTATACACTAGGACCAAATTGGATTCATCTCAGGATCACATGGATGGTTCAATACACATAAATAAATTGTTGCGATACACCATATCAACAAAAGAAAAGACAAAAACCAGATGATCACCTCAATAGATTCAGGGAAAGCATTTTAAAGAATTAAACATCCATCCATGACCAAAAACTTTTAAATAAGTGGGTATAGAGGGAATATATCTTAACATGATAAAAGCTATTTATAACAAACCCACAGCCAACATAATACTCAATAGCGAAAAGTTGAAAGCTTTCGTGTTAAAATTTAAGATGAGTTTGCGAACTCTCGCAATTTCTATTCAACACAATATTCAAAGTAGTGACCACCATATTGTTTTCAATAGTAGTTGTACCAACTTATATTTGTGCCGACAGTGTAGAAGGGTTTCCTTTTCTCCACACCCTCTTCAGCATTTGTTATTTGTAGACTTACTAATGATGGATATTCTGACATATGTGAGATGGCACCTCATTATAGTTTTAATTTGCATTTCTTTGATAATTAGTGATGTTGAGCATTTTTCATGTGCCTGATGGAAATCCGTATGTTTTCTTTGGGGAATGTCTATTTAGGTCTTCGGCCCATTTTTCAATTGGGTTGTTTGTTTTTTGGCTATTGAGTTGTATGAGTTGTTTATACATTTTGGAGATTAAGCCCTTATTGTTTGCATTATTTGAAACTATTTTCTCCCATTCTGTAGACTGTATTTTTTAATGGTTTCCTTTGTTGTGCAAAAGCTTATATATTTGATTAGGTCCTACTGGTATGTTTTTGTTTTTATTTCTATTGCTTTTGGAGGCTGACCTAAGAAAACATTTGTATGGTTGATCTTAGAGAATGTTTTGCCTATGCTTTCTTCTACCAGTTTTATGGTGTCCTGTCTAAAAGTCTTTAAGCCATTTTGAGTTTATTTTCAGGCATGGTGTGAAGATATGTTCTCATTTCAGTGATTTATATGCAGCTGTCCAGTTTTCCAACCACCACTTACTGAAGAGACTGTCTTTTTCCCATTTTATATTCTTGCCTTCTTTATCAAAGATTAATTGACCATAAATATCTGGGTTTATTTCTGGATTCTCTGTTCTGTTCCATTGGTCTGTATGACTGTTTTGTACCAGTACCACATTGCCTTGATCACGACAGCTTTTTAATATTGTCTAAAGTCTGGGAGAGTTATGCCTCCAGCTTGGTTTTTTCACTCAGGATTGCTTTGGCAATTCTGGGTCTTTTATGGTTCCATATAAATTTTTGGGTTTCTTGTTCTAGCTCTGTGAAAATGTCATGGGTAATTTGCTAGGGATCTCAATGAATCTATAGATTGCTTTGGGTAGTATAAACATTTTAACAATATTAAATCTTCCAATCCAGGAGCATGGAATATCTTTCCATTTCTTTGAATCCTCTTTAATTTCCTTGATTAATGTTTTATAGTTCTTGGTATATAAGTATTTCACCTCCTTGGTCAGGTTTACCCCTAGGCATTTAATTTTGGGGGGTGTGATTTTAAAAGGTATTGTATTTTTATATTCCTTTTCTAATATTTAATTTTTAGTACACAGAAATGTAAGAGATTTCTGAATGTTAATCTTGTGTCCTGTGATGTTGCTTCACAGAACATTGATTTATTGATCAGTTCAAATAGCTTTTGTGTGGAGTCCTTAGGGTTTTCTATATATAGTATCATGTCAACTGCATACAGTGACAATTTTACCTCTTCTCTTCCAATTTGGATATCTTTTATTTCTTTTGTTTGTTCTATTCCTGTGGCTAGGATGTCCAATAATATGTTGAATAAAAGGGGTGACAGTGGAGATCATTGCTTTGTGCCAGATTTTAGCAGGAAGGCTTTCAGCTTCTCTCCATTGATATTATACTGGCTGTGGGCTTGTCATAAACGGCTTTTATTATGTTAAGGTAAGTTCCCTGTATACCCACTTTGGTAAGAGTTTTTAGCATGAGTGGATGTTGCATTTTGTCAAATGATTTTTCTGCATCTATTGACATGACCTTGTGGTTTTTGACTATTCTTTGGTGTATGACATTGATTGATATGCATATGTTGAACCATCCTTGTGAACTAGGGATAAATCCCACTTGGTCCTGGTATATGATTTTTTTTTGTCTTTTTGCCTTTTCTAGGGCTGCACTCGCGGCATGTAGAGGTTCCCAGGCTAGGGGTCTAATTGGAACCGTAGCTGCCAAGCCTACTCCAGAGCCACAGCAATGCAGGATCCAAGCCATGTCTGCAACCTACACCACAGCTCACAGCAATGCTGGATCCTTAACCCAATGAACAAGGTCAGGGATCGAACTCACAACCTCATGGTTCCTAGTCAGATTTGTTAACCACTGAGCCACAATGGGAATTCCTATGATCTTTTTTATATGCTGCTGGATTTTGTTAGCAAAAATTTTGTTGACAATTTTTGTGTTGATATTTAACAAAGATATTGGCCTATAGTTTTCTTTTTTGGTAATGTCTTTTTCTGGTTTTGGTATTAGGATGATGGCAGCTTCATAGAATTTCTTTTGTGTGTTCCTTCTTCTTCAACCTTTGGAAAAGTTTAATAAGGATGGGAATATGTTATTTTTTATGTTTGGTAGAATTTTGTTGTGAAGCCATCTGGTCCTGGACTTTTGTTTGTAGGGAGTATTTTTATTACATACTCAATTTCATTTCTAGTGATTGGTCTGTTCAATTAACCTATTTCTTCTTGATTTAGTTGTGGCAGGCTGTATGTTTTTAGAGAGTTGTCCATTTCTTCCAGGTTGTCAAATTTGTTGGCAAACAATTGTTCATAGTATTCTCTTATTTTTTTTTTGTATTTCTGCAGTATCCATTGAGATTTCTCCTTTTCATTTCTTATTTTGTTTATTTGAGTTCTTTCTCTCCTCTTCTTGATGATTCTGGCAAGAGGTTTGTCAATGCTGTTTACCCTTTCAAAGATTCAGCTCTTGGTTTTATTGATTTTTTTTACTATTTTTTTGAATCTCTATTTTACTGATTTCTGCTCTGATCTTTATGACTTCCTTCCTTCTGCTGACTTTAGGTTTTGTTCGTTCTTCTTTTTCTAATTATTTTAAGTGGTAGGTTAACTTGTAGATTTGAGATTTTCTGCTTTTTGAGGAAGGCCTGTATTGCTACAAACTTCCCTCTAAGCAATGCTTTTGTAGCATCCCATAGATTTTAAATGGTTGTATTTTCACTATCATTCATGTCAAGGTATTTTTAAATTTCCCTTTTGATTTCCTCATTGGCCAAGTGGTTTCTTAGTAGCAAGTTGTTTTGTTTCCATGTAGTCAGTTTTTTCTCATTTCTTTTCCTGTGGTTGATTTCTAGTTTCAAGCCATTTTGGTCAAATATAATTTCTATTCTCTTAAATTTGTTGAGGTTAGTTTTGTGCTCAAGTATGGGGTCAATCTTTGAGAATGTTGCATGTGCACTTGAAAAGAATGTATACTGTGATATTTTTGGATGTATTGTCCTGAAAATATCAATTAAGTTTAACTTTTCTATTGTTTCATGTAGGAATTCTGTTACCTTATTGATTTTCTATCTAGAGGATCTGTCTATTGATGTGAGTGGGGTGTTAACATCTCCTGCTATTGTACTCCCATTGATATCTCCTTCTATGTCTGTTAGTATTTATGGTATATATTTGGGTGTTCCTATATTAGAGGCATGTATGTTGATGAGTGTAATATCCTCTTCATGAATTGATCTTTTTATCATTAAATAGTGTCCTTCTTTGTCTTTCTTTATGTCCTTCGTCTTAAAGTCTATTTTGTCTAATATGAGTATTGCAACTCCTGCTTTCCTGTCTTTGCCAGTTGTGTGCAATATCTTTTCCCATCCCATCACGTTCAATTTATTTTTTTTTGTCCTTTTTTTTTTAAGGGCCGCATCCATGGCATATGGAAGTTCCCAAGCTAGGGGTCAAATCAGAGCTGTAGCTGCCAGCCACAGCCACAGCCACAGCAATGTGGGATCTGAGCCATGTCTGTGACCTACACCAGAGCCCATGGCAATGCCAGATCCTTAACTCACTGAGCAAGGCCAGGGATCAAACCTGCAACCTCATGGTTCCTAGTTGGATTCGTTTCTGCTTTGCCACAACGGGAATTCCTACTTTCAATTTATATGTGTACTTTGCCCTAACATGAGTCTCTTGTACACAGCATATTGTGGGCTCTTATTTTTTATCCAGTCTGCCACTCCATGTCTTTTGATTGGAGCATTCAGTCCATTAACATTTAAGGTAATTTTTTTTTTTTGCCTTTTCTTGAGCTGCTCTTGTGGCATATGGAGGTTCCCAGGCTAGGGGTCTAATTGGAGCTGTAGCTGCCAGCCTACACCAGAGCCACAGCAGCACCAGATCTGAGCTGTGTCTGCAACCTACACCACAGCTCACAGCAACGCTGGATTTTTAACCCACTGAGCAAGGCCAGGGATTGAACCCACAACATCATGGTTCCTAGTCGGATTCCTTAACCACTGTGCCACGACAGGAACTCCTAAGGTAATTATTGATAAGTATGTATTTATTGCCATTTCAAACTTTGTTTTCCAGTTGATTCTGGGTGTCTCCTTTGTTCCTTTCTCTCTCTTTTTTTTTTTTGGTTAGATATTTTCCTTTTACTTGATGCTCATGTCCTCTTCTTTTTTAGCTTTTGTGAATGTGTTGTTTGGTTTTGATTTGTGGTTGCCCTGTTTTTCAAGTATGTTAACCCCTTCCTACACCTGCTATCCTTAGCCTGACAGTTATATAGGCTCAAACATATTCTAGAAAAAAACCTCTAGATTTTCTAACTTTCCTTCCCCATATTTTATGATTTTGATGTCCTTTTTTTAGCATCTTCATATTTATCTTTTTGCTGTTCCTTGTGTTTATCATTACCTTTACAACCTTTTTTTTTTCTTTTAGTTCTGCATATTGGCTTATTTCAGTGATTATTTTCCAACTGTGAATTCCATATGATCCAGCAATCCCACTCCTGGGCATATATCCAGACAAAACTATCATTGTAAAAAATACATGTACCCTGTATTCATTGCAACACTATTGACAATAGCCAAGACATGGAAACAACCTAAATATACATCACAGATGAATGAGTTAAGAAGATGTTGTACATATACACAATTGAATACTACACAGCCATAAAAAAGAACAAAATAATGCCATTTGTAGCATCATGGATGCAACTAGACATTCCTACTAAATCAAGTCAGAAAGAGAAAGACAAATACCATATGATATCACTTATGTTTGAAATCTAATATACAACACAAACGAACCTATCTGAAGAAATAAAACAAACTCACGGACATGGAAAACAGACTTGTGGTTGATAAGGGGAGGGGGAGGGAACGGGATGGATTAGGAGTTTGTGGCTATAGATGCAAACCATTGCATTTGGATTGGATAAGCAATAAGATCCTGCTATATATAGCACAGGGAACTATATCTAATCACTTGTGATGGAGCATTATGGAGGACAGGTGAAAAAAAGAATTTATATAACTATATAATTGTGTCAGTATGCTGTAGAGCAGAAGTTGAAAGAACATTATAAATCAACTATAGTACAAAATATTAAAAAAACAAAGTTCTAACCACAGCAATCATACAAAAAAGTAAATAAAATTATCCATATTGGAAGGGAAGAATTAAAACCATCATTAGGTTCTGATTACAGGATACTATATAAGGAAAACTCTAAAGACTCCACATACATACATAAAGTACTAGAAATCATAAATGCATGAAGCAAAGTAGGATATAGATTAAGATACAGAAATCAGTAACATTTATTTACACTAACAATTAAATATTAGAAAGGTAAAGTAAAAAAAAGTCACTTAGCCAAATCACATCAAAAATTATAAAATACTTTGGAATAAATCTGATTAAGGCAGTCAAAGACTTATAATCTGAGAACAATAAAATATTGTTGAAGGAAACTGAAAATGATTTAAAGAAGTGGAAAGATATCCCATGCTCTTGGATTTGAAAAATTATTATTGCTAAAATGGCCATAGTACTCTAAGCAATCTATAGATATAATGTGGTCCCTATCAAAATACCCATGACATTTTTCACAGAACTGGAACAAATTATCCTAAAATTTATATTAAATTACAAAGGACCCAGAATTGCCAAAAAAAAATCCTAAGGAAAAAGAACAAAGCTGGAGGCATAACCTCATATAATTCAGAAAATACTACAAAGCTACAGTAATCAAAACAGTGTAGTACTGGCACCAAAACAGATATATGGATCAATGGAAAAGAATATGGAGCCCAGAAATAAACCCACAGAATTGCATTCAACTAATCATTGACAAAGTAGGCAAGAACATATATGGATGAAAAAAACCTTGTCTCTTGCAAGTGGTTCTGGGAAAGCTGGACAGCTACATGTAAATCAATGAAATTATAAAAGCCCCTCCCATCACAAACAAAAGTTCTAGATGGATTAAAGACTCAAATATAAGACAAGACATCATAAAACTCCTAGAAGAGAACAGAGGCAAAATATTCTTTGATGTAAATCATACCAATATTATCTCAGGTCAGTCTCCCAAGGCAACAGAAATAAAAACTTACAAGCTTTTGCATAGCAAAGGGAAGCATAGAAATAAAAGAGAAAGATGACCTATTGACTAAGATAAAATATCTGCAAAAAGCCTAATACAAAAAAAATGGGAATAAGACCTAAACAGGCATTTCTCCAAAGAAGACATAAAGATGGCCAATAGACACATGTAAAGATGCTCAACTTTGCTCATTATCAGATAAATACAAGTCAAAATTACAGTGAAGTATCATAAAAAAAGTCTACAAATGATAAATGCTGGAGAGGGTGTGGAGAAAAATAAACCTTCCTATACTCCTGGTAGGAATGTAAATTGGTAAGGCCATTATGCAGAACACTATGGAGGTTCCTTAAAAAACTAAACATAGAACTACCATATGATCCTGTAATCCTACTCCTGGGCATATATCCAGAGAAAACCATAATTCAAAGATACATACTCCACAATTGCAGCATTATTTACAATAGCGAAGACACTGAAGCAACCTAAATGTACCTCAACGGAAGAGTGGATAATGAAGATGTGGTGTGTGTGTATATATATATTTCACACATACACCAAAGAATATTACTCAGCCATAAAAAGTGAAATAATTCCATCTGCAGCAAAATGGATGGACCTAGAGATTATCATACTAAGAGAAGTAAGCCAAACAGAGAAAGAATATCATATCATACTACATATATGTGGAATATAAAAAGGGGGGGGAATGAACTTATATACATGACAGAAATAGACCTGTTGACACAGAAAACAAATGTATGGTTACCAAAGGGGAAAAGAAGTGAGGGGTAAATTAGGAGTTTAACATACACATACTCCAATATATAAAATAGATAACCAACAAGAACCTACTTATAACACAGGAATTGTAGTCAAAATTTTAATTAATTAATTGCCTTTTTAGGGCCACACCTGTGGCATATGGAGGCTCCCAGGCTAGGGGTCGAATTAGAGCTACAGCTGTCAGCCTACACCATAGCCACAGCAATGTGGGATCCGAGCCACATCTGTGACCTGCACCACAGCTCACAGCAACATCGGATCCTTAACCCACTGAGTGAGGCCAGGGATTAAACCTGCAACCTCATGGTTACAAGTTGGATTCATTTCTACTGCACCATAATGGGAATGCCACAGTCAATATTTTATTTTATTTTATTTTTTATTTTTATTTTTTTGTCTTTTTGTCTTTTTTGTTGTTGTTGTTGTTGCTATTTCTTGGGCCGCTCCCGCGGCATATGGAGGTTCCCAGGCTAGGGGTCGAATCGGAGCTGTAGCCACCGGCCTACACCAGAGCCACAGCAACGTGGGATCCGAGCCGCGTCTGCAACCTACACCGCAGCTCACGGCAACGCCGGATCATTAACCCACTGAGCAAGGGCAGGGACCGAACCCGCGACCTCATGGTTCCCAGTCGGATTCGTTAACCACTGCGCCACGACGGGAACTCCCTTTTTTTTTTTTTTTTTCCCACAGTCAATATTTTATAATAGCCTATAAGGGAATAAAATTCAAAAAAAATACCTATCTATGTATAACTGAGTCACTTTGCTAACACAACATTGTAGATACACTATACTTTTTAATAAAAAAGTAAAATTTTATAATAAAAGTTTATAATAAAAAAATAAAATAATATAAAAAATATTCCTTGATGAGGAAAGGGAATCAAGATGGTAGAGTAGCAAAAAAATAAAAATAAAAAGGAGATCCATTGTGGCTCAGTGGTTAGTGAATCCTACTAGTATCCGAGGACATGGGTTCGATCCCTCACCTTGCTCAGTGGATGAAGGATCTGGCATTGTCGTGAGCTGTAGTGTAGGTCACAGATGTGGCTGAGATCCCACATTGCTATGGCTGTGGCATAGGCCAGCAGCTACATCTCCGATTAGACCCCTAGCCTGAGAATCTCCATATGCCACAAGTGCAGCCCTAAAATGACAAAAAGACAAGACAACAACAACAAAATGATGGTGGAGTAGGAGGATGTGGAACACACCTTCAACAAACACAGAGAAAATACATCTGTATGTTGCACATTTCTCATGGTAAGATAATGGAAACTAGCTGAAAAACTTCTATATAATCAAAGCTAAAAGAGATATCTCCACATAACCAGGTAGTGCAGAAAAAGAAGGCTTCAAGTTGGGACCTGCACCCCTGGGAGGGATCTGTAAGGGAGATAAGGTCCTTATGGGTAGATCCATAACTAAGAAGCTAGCAGATAGAACCAAAATCTCAGCATCCCAGTCCTGGGGTCTTGAACAGAGGAGATAAGCCCCCTTTCCTGCTAAGACAAGTAAGAAGGCTAGAGAAGCCGAGATTCTACTCCATGGAGCATGTGATATGCTGGCATGCTAACAATCAGGGCAGAGAGAGCTTTGCATTGATGAGTGCTGCCTCACTGCACTTCCCAATCCAAAGGGGCAAACATCCTAGCACTACTCACTCTACACTACAACACATCACAAGATGTGGGTGAAGCCTCAGTCTTTGTATGCAAAGGCATCTAAGAGAGCCTGGGTATGATCTTGATGGAGTCATGATCACCATTGTAAGAGGGGCTTACAATGTCCAAAGTGCTTAAAGGAAAAAAACTATAACTTAGGATACTCTACCTAGCATGGTTATCATTTAGAATAGAAAAAGAAAGAATTTTTCCAGACAAGCTAAAACTAAAAGAATACAGCAGTACTGAATCTACCCTAGAAGAAATATTTGTCAGTTTTCTCTAAATGGAAAATAAGTAAAAATGTATAGGAGAGGGAAAAATAGCAACAGAAGAAGATATATGTATTCAAGATCACTTAAATTAGCCAGTACATAGATTAAAACAATAAAAAATACTGTAAACATAATTATGACTACAATACACAATAAAAGGATAGGCCCGAAGAGGTAAAATATGGCATCAAAATCCCAAAATGGTTGGGGTCGGGGGAGGAAAAAACTATATATTTTTTCACATGTTTGAACCAGAATGACCGTCAGTTCAAAGCAAGCATATAAAGGTATGGGTCAGCATACTTGAACTCCATGGTAACCATAAATCAAAAACATACATAGATTCACAGAAAAAAAAAGAAAGAAATGCAAGCATATTACAAAGGAAAATTAAACCACAAAAGGAAAAAAAAAGAAATAAAGAAAAATTACAAAATCAACATGAAAAAAGAATTAAAATAATTAAATATCAATGAATAGTTTTAAAGGTTTATGGACTAAATGCTCTGATCAAAAGACACAGAGATGCATATTAGATTGAAAAAAAAAACAACAAGAACCTATTTCTGCTGACAAAGGATTACTGTCAGGGCTAAAGACACAGACTGAATGGATGTGGAAAAGATATTACATGTAAATGGAAATGAGAAGAAAGAGAGCGTAGCAATATTCATACAGGCAAAATAGATCTTAAAATAAAGTCCATAACAAAAGACAAAGAAGCAAATTATATGATAATAAAGAGATCGATACAAGAAGAAAATATTACACTTATCAACATATACACACTCGATAAAGCAGCACATAAGTATCTAAAACAAACACAAAGAGCCATGAAGGAAAATGTTGACAAGAATATAATAATTGTAGAAGATTTTAACACCCCACTGACATCAATGGACAGATTAGGCAGACAGGAAAGCAATAAGGCAATAGAGGTCCTAAATGGCATAATAAGCCATTTGGACATAGTTGATATCTAGAGGACGCTACATCCAAAAAATAGAATATACATTTTTTTTAAGTACACATGGAAAGGGCTCTAGGGTCAAGCACATACTAGGTCACAAAGCAAGCCTCAACTAATTTAAGAGGATATTTTTCTGTACCTTTTCTGACTACAATGATATGAAACAAGTAACAAATAATACAAAGGAAAATGGGAAAATAACAAACACATGAAAATGAAACAACATGCTACTAAAAACCAAAGGGCCAATGATGAAATCAAAGAAGATTGAGACAATGAAATGTAACACTACAATATGTATGGGATACAGCAAAAGAATTTCTAAGAGGGCAGTTCATACTGATACAGGCCTTCCTCAAAAAACAAGAAAAATCTCAAATAAGCAACTTAATTGACCACCTAAAAAAAGTAGAAAAAGAACAAAGCACAAAGTTAGCAGAAGGAAGAAAATGATAAAGATCAGAGAGGAAATGAATAAAACAGAGATTAAAATAATACAAAAGATCAATGAAAAAAAGAGCTGTTGTTTGAGAAGATAAACAAAATTGATAAAACCTGGTCAAGGTCACAAACAGAAAAGAGAGGACTCAAACAAAATAAGAAATGAAAGAGGAAAAACAATAGCTATTGAACAGAAATGCAAAAAGTATAAGAAAATACTATGAACGCCTGTTATATATAAAAAATTGGAAAATCTAAAATAAAGAATAGACAAGTTCCTAAGAACATAGAGCCTGAAAAAAAATGAATCAAGAAGAAATACATAATGTGAACAGAGCAATCACTAGAAATAAAATAGAATCTGTAGTAAAGAAAAGAAAAGAAAATCTCCCTCGAAGAAATCTAGTACTGTACAACTTAACTGGGGAAAAAAGTGAACATACAAAGAACTTACACCTATACTTTTCAAACTATTCCAAAAAACTGAAGAGGATGGAATACATACAAATCCATTCTATAAGGCCACCATCATCCTGATACTAAAACCAGACAAAGATACTTAAAAAAAGAAAAAAGAAAAGAAAGCTACAGGCCAAAATATCTGATGAATATAGATGCAAAAATCCCCAGCAGAGTATCAGCAAACCAAGTACAACAATACATAAAAAGGATCATACACCATGAACAAGTTGGTTTAATTTCAGAGTCATGAGGATGGTTCAATATTCTCAAACCAATTAATGTGTAATACCAAAATAAAAATGTGTTATGTTATGGAGTTCCCGTCGTGGCGCAGTGGTTAACGAATCCGACTAGGAACCATGAGGTTGCGGGTTCGGTCCCTGCCCTTGCTCAGTGGGTTAACGAGCCGGTGTTGCCGTGAGCTGTGGTGTAGGTTGCAGACATGGCTCGGATCCCGCGTTGCTGTGGCTCTGGCGTAGGCCTGTGGCTACAGCTCCAATTCGACCCCTAGCCTGGGAACCTCCATATGCCACGGGAGTGGCCCAAGAAATAGCAAAAAGACAAAAAAAAATGATGCAATGGACAAGAGCTTAATCTCTAAAATATACAAGCAACTTACACAACTCAACAGCAAAAAAGCCAACAACCCAATTGAAAAATGGGCAAAAGACCTGAATAGACATTTCTCTAAGGAAGATATACGGATGGCCAACAAGCACATGAAAAAATGCTCAATATCACTGATTATTAGAGAAATGCAAATCAAAACTACTATTAGCTACCACCTCACACCAGTCAGAATAGCCATCATTAAGTCCATGAATAAGAAATGCTGGAGGGGGTGTGGAGAAAAGGGAACCCTCCTGCACTGTTGGTGCGAATGTAAGCTGGTACAACCACTATGGAGAATAGTATGGAGGTACCTTAGAAATCTATACATAGAACTACCATATGACCCAGCAATCCCACTCTTGGGCATATATCCAGAAAAAACTTTCCTTGAAAAAGACACATGCACCCGCATGTTCATTGCAGCACTATTCACAATAGCCAAGACATGGAAACAACTTAAATGTCCATCAACAGATGATTGGATGAAAAGGATGTAGTATATATACACAATGGAATACTACTCAGCCATTAAAAAGAATGAAATTATGCCATTTGCAGCCACATGGATGCAACTAGAGACTCTCATACTGGGTGAGGTAGTCAGAAAGAGAAAGACAAATATCATGTGATTGCACTTAATGTTTGGAATATAATATAGGGCACAAATGAATCTTCCCACAGAAAAGAAAATCATGGACTTGGAGAATAGACTTGTGGTTGCCAAGGGGGAGGGAGAGGGAGTGGGAGGGATTGGGAACTTGGGGTTAACAGATGCAGACTATTGCCTTTGGAATGGATTAGCAATGAGATCCTGCTGTGTAGTACTTGGAACTATGTCTAGTCACTTAGGATGGAGGCTGATAATGTGAGAAAAAAGAATGTATATATGCATGTGTAACTGGGTAACCATGCTGTACAGTAGAAAAAAAATAAGTATTGGGGAAATTAAAAAAAGAGAAATAAATAAAAAATCAAACAATAGTAAAAACTGTGAAGATTTAAACAGCACAAAATAAAAACCACAATTTCAAGTTTGACTTTAGAGTAACAGGAATTGTATGCTCTTCTCAGGCATATTGGAACTTCTTGGTAATTAACTGTGTATGTCTGATTATAAAGCAAGTATCAGTAAATTTTGTATAACTTGTATCATGCCACATTCTCTGACAATAATTTAAAAATCTCTAATAAAAAATCTAACATTTTTTAGATATTAGGAAACACCTATCTAAATAAGTCAAATGTTAAAAGATAATTAAAATAGAAGTTAGAAAATACCTCAAAAATTATTGATGGAAATCCCATATTACTAATGAGATTACATGTTAAAATGTTTAAGATACAACAAGAGTGGCAGAGAAAAAAATATCTAGAAAATAAAAAGAGCTGAAACAAAAGGGAATAAACCCAAAGAATGTAGGTAGATATGACAATGGATACCTATACTGTCAAAATCAATGACAGTATGTCCTGGTGAGGCAGCAGGAATTTAATCCGAACTAAACGTTATGGGAAACAAAGATAGTGATGTTTTCAACAACCTTTGAATAGAACTTCATCTCTTTCAACAGGAAAACAGAATTACATAGAATAACTCAAACTGATTAAATAAATATACATATAGTAAAATAAAGTTTCAAATATTAAATGAAATCAAAAAGAACTTTTATAGAAGCTGACTGCTGAGAAGAACAGAGGGAAGTAAATAGAAAATTTATGAATAAACATATTTCACACTTGCAAATATAAGACAAAGGATTTTATTTGGTGATGGTCTTGGGGGAACTCATCATAGAAACAAATAATGAAATCTGAGCAGAATATATAGCAAACACCTCTCCAAGGTTTCCATAATGGTGAACTTTAAATAGATTATCTCTACTCATTGATCTGTTGATAGACACATAGGTTGCTTCCTTATCTTGGTTATTATAAATAATGCTGCTTTGAACATTGGAGTGTATGTATTTTTTCAAATTAGTGTTTTAATTTTCTTTGGATATATACTAAGTAGTGGAACCACTGGATCATCTGATAATTCTATTTTTACATTTTTGAGGAAACTCCATAATATTGTTTTCCACAGTGGCTGCACCAGTTTACATTCCCTCCAACAGTGTACTAGAGTTCCCTTTTCTCCACACCCTCATTGACATTTGTTATTTGTGGACTTTTTAGTGATAACTATTTTGACACATATGCAGTAATAGCTCCCTATAGTTGCATTTCTCTGATGATTAATGATGGTGAACATTTTTTCATGAGCCTGTTGGCCATCTGTGTCTTCTTTAGAAAAAGGTGTATTCAGGCTTTTTGTCCATTTCTTAATTTGATTCTTTGTGGGGTTTTTTTTTTTTGATATTGAGTTGTATGAGCTGTTTATATATTTTGGATATTAACTTATTATTAATCATATCATTTGCAAATATTTTTTCCCATTCAGCAGATTGTCTTATTGTGCCAATGGTTTCCTTCACTGTATAAAAGTTTTTAAGTTACAGGTCCTATTTGTTTATTTTTGCTTTTATTTATTTTGCTTTTGGAAATAGACCTCAAAATATATTGCTGCAATTTATGTCAGAGTGCTCTGCCTATATTCCCTTCTCAGAGTTTTTATGGTACATGCCCAACAATAGATGGATAAAGATGATGCACAGACACATAAATGATATATATGATATATATAATGGAATATTACTCAGCCATGTAAAATAATGAAATTCTGCCATTTGCAATAATGTGAATGGACATAGAGAATAAGTACTATGCTAAATTAAGTAAGACGGAGAAATGCTTTATTTTGTCACTTATATGTGGAATCAAAAATAAAATAAACAAATGTATATAACAAAAGAGAAACTCACAGATATAGAGAACAAACAAGTAGTTACCAGAGTAGAGAAGGAAGGGGGACATACAAATACGAGATTAAGAAGTACAGACTCCTATGTATAAAATAAATAAGCAATGAGGAAAATTGTACAGCACAGGGAAATGTAATCATTATTTTGTAAAAACTTTAAATGGAATATAATCTATAAAAATATTGAATCACTATGTTGTACACCTGAAACCAATATAAGTAATATATATATATATCAAATGTACTTAAATTTAATTAATTAAAATAAATAAATGTCAAAATGTAATCTCAAAGTAAACTTCCAAGTTAAATGGTGCAATAATTTAATCATTTGCAGATGGAACATGCAATTGTGGTACAAATGACTGATTAACCCAATATGGAAAAATTTCATCTTTTGATTATGGGGCATTCATTATAAAAACACATCACTATCTTCTAAATGTGAAATGATAAAAAATGCTCACAAACTATGAAATAGAATGTATTTGATTAACCTCTAAGTTTTGACCTCACTATTCTTACAACCAACCAATGGTATGAGGTAAACACAGAACTCAGATCATCATCAATATTATGGAAAATAATAGGGTCTCTGACTAGAAGACACATTTGACATTTTTATTCTGCCCTATTAGTCAGGCTCAACATAAATACTAAATACCTCTTTTCAATGAAGAAGATAATAAGATAAATATGACCTATGATAAAAAACGACCGTAGCCATAATTCAGTGGATTCAAATGGCAAAAAGGAAAATAAATGGAAGAATTTAGAAAATAATAGACTCTAAAGCTGTATAGAAATTAGATCCAAGAGTCAGATCCATAAAATGCCATCCTCTCACTAGGTCCTTACCCTTTAAAACTGATCAAATATATTAAATCCTCTGCTTAAGATACATCAACCATCAACATTCAATTATTGGCTGGGAGGATCTCTACATAAGTACCATTTTCAATGTAGGAAAGCTGATAGGAAGAAGGGAAGTATAGAAACTTTGAGTCATAATGTGAGGATCTGAAGGAGGTATAAAGAGGTATTTAGAATCGGAAATTATGTCCTAGTACCTCTTTCTAGTGAAAATGATTACCAGCTTTCCTACTTCAAGTAAAGGTAGTACATCTCCAGAGTTTATTTCTTTTGAAAGCATACATCTTACCATGTGGAATTGTGGTCTGGAAAGGACGACTTGGACTTTTCAGGTTCCATAAAGTCAAGCTACCATCTGAATGGCTGCACATGAACTGTCTGCCCTCGTGATGCCAATCAATTGAATGAATAGCCTAATGAAACAACAATTTAAAACAAGCAGAGGAGGAAAAAAGTTGATATATCTTTCTATATTTCAAAGGAAAAATATTTTGACAAAAAATTGTTATAGCAATAACACTTAAGAAACAGATCTAATTTTGACCAAGATCACACTAACTTTGGCTTCAACCCTCTATAAAAGGCTACAATAATTCATTTCATGAGATAGAGTTAAGTAAGTTTCATAATATTGTTAGATGTCAGAACTTTTTGTTGTAAATTCTCTGTCCTCCTTGTATCTTTTAGTGCTTCTTTGAATATTATTATATAGAAGTAATAGCAAGGTTAGCAGAAGATAATCTCTGGTAAATTAGAGGCCTAGTTTCATTAAAGTAGCCAAATTAAAAAGTAATTTACATTAACAGTTGCAATTTGAGAACTTACTATGTGACAGACCCTATAGTAAGCAGTTTATGTACATTATTTCATTTAATCCTACAAAATGGGTATTATTTTTTCCAAATTACACATGGTGAAATAGGCCTACAGAGATTAAGATACTCTCAGGTCTCACCACTTGAAGCCAGTATCTGTTGAACTAAAAAACACATATATTGAATCGATGAACTATATTAATTCTAACATATATTTAATTTTATATTGAATTTGAATTGAATTTAAATTGAATTAAAGAAGCCTTTAAAAATTTTTACATTTACAGGATCACTCTGTAGATGTGAATAAGATAAAATTTAAAAGTAATCTTTCCATTTTCCTAAATTATTTTATTTCCAGTGACTGCATAGTGTCTTGCATAAAGTAGGCACTCAAAATATCTATTGAGTGGATAAGTAATTAATTTTATCACATATTTCCACACTCAGTATTCTTTCAAAATTAATAAAGTATATATATAGAACTTGGGGAATGTGCTAATAAAAGCACAATGAAAGAAACTCTAGTAGACATAAAAGCTGAACAGATGTGTACAGCATGATCCCTTCCTTAAAGGAACTTAAAACAACTGCAAGATAGGGAACACATATATTAATATTAATAATACATGTTATATGGAACTTTTAACATTTAGTCTCTTAATATTTATATACAAAACTAATTTATGTATGTATATATTTATATTAAATATATATATATTTCCAAATAATAAGTATTAGAGTTATAGATAATTGATGGCTAGAATAATCAATAGACATATCATAAATGAAATAGTATATGAGCTGTACCTCAAGATAAGTAAGATTTGACTAATTGGAAAAGATACCATGATACACTGGACGTAAGTTTTCTCCCATTCTGGTCTTCATTACTGGGTAGAGAAGACTTCTTTATTGCCAAAGTTCAGTAGAGGCAGTGAGAGGGAAAAAAACATTCTTTGTCTTCTCCTCTCCTTGTTTCTTATTTTTGTAGGTAGTTTAAGGGAAATGTCACTTCTTGCCTCCTCTACATGTTAACTTGGATGAACCTCAATTTAAAGTTGTTTTAGACTACTTTGCTAGAAATGGTGGGGACAAAGAAAGCATCCCCTGCCCTAATCCCTCTTTCTATCCCACTGAATCTCCATCTATTGGAGAAGACAGATATCACACTTGATCTTAGCCAAAAGGCCAAGAAGTGATGGAGAAGACAGATATCAAATAATAGCTACAACACAAAACCCAAATAAGTACTATTATCAAAGAAGTATGCTTATAGTACAGGAAAGTATGTATATAAAACCAATTTATTATTTTTTAAAAAAAGAGGATGTCAAATAGTCCGTTTTTTTTTTGTTTTTTTTTTTCCTTTTTTTTAGGGCTGCACCCATGAAATTCCCAGGCTAAGGGTCAAATAGAAGCTACATTTGCCAGTCTATGCCACAGCCATAGCAACGTGGGATCCAAGCTGCATCTGTGATCTACACCATAGCTCATGGCAACGCCGGATCCCTGACCCACTAACCGAGGCCAGGGATCGAACCCACATCCTCATGGATAATAGTTGGATTCATATCTTCTGCGCCACAACAGGAACTCCCATCAAATAGTCCACTACTGAAGAGATTGAAAAGCTGGCATTTGAGCTAAATTAGTGGATAAATATTCAATTTCTATTTATTTGGTTATAATCCACTATTTTTTTAAAAAAAGGACTTTAAAAAGATAACAATCTAAATTAGGACAATGAATGTGGGAATGAAAAGAGAGAGGAAAAAAATGAAAGACAATATAAAAATAGGGTTTGCTGAAAATCCAAATATAATACACTCACTAAAGAAGAAGTTTTAAAAATGGAAAATAAAACACTAGTCTGTTTGGTCAACTCAGTGGCTGTGGCTGAATTTCTCACAAACAGAAAAGACAAAGGAAACCCAAAAAGCTGGGTAACAATCCAAAAGAAGGAAAAATAATGGTTACCAAGGAATTAAAAAGTTATCCTTATGTCAAACTGTGAAAGACTCCTCTGTGAGAGATTAAGAAATACTGACGTAATGGAAAAAAAAAAAACATAGCTATTTTCATATAGTTATTTCTGAAAAGGATCTTGGATTTACAAAACTCTAAATTCATCAATGATTATTCATCAAGGGACTACTTGGATAGTACAAACAGCTTTAGTGGCTGAAGAATTAATAGAATTTTGACATGCCTAAGAGGAAAGACAGTTCATCATAAGGAATTAGCAGAAGCAAAGGCTTGGAGGTAGGAAATACATGGTACATTTAGGAGATAGTGAACAATATGCCTGCAGTGTGAGGAGAGTGTGGAAGGATGCGATAAATTAAACTCAAGAGAATAGATAACACCAGGGCCTTAAATCTCCTGTCAAGGAATAAGAATTTGTATTGCTGACAACTGGGAGCCATTCAAAGATTCTAAAGTAGAGAATTACATGAAATATGTCTTAAAATGATAATTTTGTTAGTGAAAGATATACCAAAAAGGTAAGATATCAGAGGAAATGTGATTAGTTAAAAGCCTATTACAGTCTTCCAGGCAAAAGATAACAATCTAAATTAGGACAATGAATGTGGGAATGAAAAGAGAGAGGAAAAAAATGAAAGACAATATAAAAATAGGATGAAGAAGATTATAAAGGTGATTCCATAGGATTTATGAAGAAGAAGAAAGGGTCAAATATGACTCTGAGTGTTTGAAATTGAAATAACTAATGAAAACTGAAAAAAAAACACAGAAGGAGGCTTAGGTCTTAAGATATAAATTCAGTGCTAATGGATATTCATCTGGATTTTTCTAATAGGCTATTAAATGTTTGGTTCTAAATCTTAGGAGAAAAGTAAGACAAAATATATGGATTTTTAATTTATTAGCATAATATAGGTAATATTTGAAATGATGAGAGGGGATATAAGCATAAATGTAAATTGGAGAAATGAAAAGCGGGTGAAGACATAGAATCCTGAAGAGTATTTATAATTTAAAGGAGAGCTAAGGAAAGAATCAGCGATGGAGAAAGGAGGGGTGAAAAATGAAGCGGAACACAGACAAGGTCATAATCCATTTTAAGAATGATGGGCTGATTAAAGTCACAGGTTTAGTGAAGAACTTAAAAGACTAAGGAGTCACTGATCACTGATGACTTATGAGAAAACATTTCAGATAAGTATTACAGATGATCTCTAAATATGTGAGGTACAATGCTGAGGAAAGTTTAAAAAGTTTGTAACATGAAGTATATAACTATCTTTATTAAGATAATAGAATGTATAGTCATGCATTAAAGTCAATAGAATATATATATAATCATATAATTCTAGGTATAAAGTAGGCATAGTGTAGTATTCCACTGACCTAAACATTGTTAATCTTTATTTAAACATTTAGTTGCAAAATTACTTTTGCTTACTTTTTTAAGGTTAGCAATCCTCCTTCCACACTTTATAAGGCCACAGGAAAACTGGCAGATGTAGCACTTTTCTCTGTTTTCCCTTTTTAGCTGCTCTACTCTAGTTCCAACTGGCTAAATAACAGAGAATTTGGACTATTACCTAGCTTCTAGTCTTGAGAAAGGAAGCAATCTCTGCCCTCATTTTTATATTTTATGTATTTAACAAAAGGAAAATTCTAAAACATTTTTTTCCTTATGATTCAAGTTGCCCTGGAAATTGATCATAAAGAACATAATTATATGACATTGCTTGCCAGATCATTTTTCACCAATCATAACAAAATTAACTAGCTGCTATGTCATTTACTTCTGAGTTCTTTGTCACCGCGAGAGTAATCTTGTATATACCATAAAAATTTTAGTTTCCCTGAAGCACCAAGAAGTAAATTGGGAGGAGAGGGTTATGGGACAGCTTTGTATCTTTGAGCACCAAAACTTAAATTTTACTATTATGAGGGGAGGGACAAGAGCACATAAAGAAATTGTTCTAAAAGAATAGTGTTTTCCTTTTAAATTTATCTCCTGATAAACACACTATTGTCAGTGTTTCTTAAATTCTTTGGCACTCTTTCCATTTAAGCCTGGGTAATAACTAGACAGTGATTTTTTTTACCTTTATTTTCCTTCTATCTTCCCCCACAATGCCATTTTAAAAATTTAATTGAGAGCCTAGATGATCACCTTTATTTCCACAGCTAAAAGATGTAATTCCCCTTTCTCACCTTTTGCCCCTAGCCTCATTCTCTACACATTAGCTTTTTTAAGGAGGAAATAACTAATGGGCTAGAATCAATCTTTGAATGTACTTACTGTATTAATTAAGAGAGAATATTCCTTTATAAAAGTCCATTGCTTTCTCTACATGAAAACCTAAAGTCCCAATTATATACAATAAAACTAATTCAAAATCTGACTCTTATTACTAAGTATTACCAATTTTAAAACTCTCTTTATTGAAAAAGGCAAGTATTAAAAGATAAGGTTTTTCAAACTGATTAATTAAACTTTCTGCCACAGGAAAACAATTTTCTAAGGAAGATGTAAATACTGTTTTTAGAGGACTTAAGGACAAAAAGTTAAGACATAAGCATGGAGCTTAAAGGAAGGAAAAGCATAGGTAAGAGATAACCACATATGTTAGATGCCCCAAAATGCTTAAAAATAGTCAGTTAAGGCAGAATTCCCACTCAAGAGAACAACCTAGAGTTGCAACTTGAGCTAATACCAACAGGCAGTGTGAGGCACTGGATCAGAACCAGGCAGTTTTCCAATGATAAAAATATTAGTTACATACAAAGCTTAAAAGTAGAAAACAGTCACAAAGTCACAATACTCTTCAAATATTTTAGTAGAAATCACTTACCTCATCATAATAAACTCTCAGTTCTGCTCTTTTAGATTTCAAGTCCCAGAATACTACAGTACCATTTTCATAACCTATCAGCAGCTGGAAAACATTAAAACAATCATTTTTGTAATTCTAACATTAACTTTAGCTTCCTCCAAATAAAGATTAATGTTAATAAAGTAAAATCATATTACAAAATACAACTTTATGCAGAATACCCATTTTTCCAAACCTGAATAGGTTTTCTCATTGAAAAAAAAACTGGTAATGCACTCTACCTCAGTATAAACATTTACTGAAGAAATATACCTTGTTTCAAAGAAAAATTGAGAAAACATGTAAGACTACATATAATACAACATAAAATTAAATGAGAAAATTGGAACCAAAGAAAAATGGGAGAGAAAATAATGATGAAATAAAGGATGAAATGTGTTAAGTTTAATAAACAACATATATGACATTCAGTTCTATGCATTTGAAAAATGTAGCTGCAAATCTGGCTTCAAATTTCTTCCCATCAAGTTCTATTTTCTCTTTGACTTCTGCCAGTATTTTAAATTGGTGATTTATGAAGTTCCAAAGTTCACAAAAGTATTCTAGAGATTCATATCACAAAAATACCTGATATTTATAAATCAAATAAGGCAATTAACAATATAAATAAAATTCATTTCAAAAGAAAAATATGAGAACAGATGATTATTAGATGATCACATTCAAGACCCAGTCATTCACTAAATAATGCTAGATGTGCTGATGGTTTTCCTATAGTACAATTCTGAATTATTATTTGTAGTTATATTTTGTTAAATGTACTCCATCACTGATTTTAAAAAAACAGAAAGGACAGAGTTCCCATTGTGGCTCAGTAGAAACAAATCTGAGTAGTATCCATGAAGACACAGGTTCAATCCCTGGCTTCACTCAGTGAATTAAGGATCCAGGCATTGCAGTGAGCTGTGGTGTAGGTCACAGACACAGATCAGATCTGGCATTGCTGTGGCTGTGGTGTAGGCCAGCAGCTACAGATCTGATTCGACCCCTAGCCTGGGAACCACCATGTGCTGTGGGTATGGCCCTAAAAAGACAAACAAAACAAAACAAAGCAAAAAAACCCAGAAAGGATAAAAATAGGCCAACATTCAAATAATGAAAATATTTCCCTCAGATCTGCCTTATGATTTTCTTGAAATTCAGTAGTAGCATTTCTCTGATGAAAATTCTTATAATGTTAACAAAGATGTTTCAATAACAAAAAAATACTAGTAACATAAAATATGATAGTATTTATAAGTTACTAAATATCATCCTGAGATCTAATCACTTCCCTAGAAATTTTACAAACAAACACAAAAAATAATAAAAAATGAGCCAGCTGGTAGTTATAACAAGAAATAAAATTTCAAATATCAGGCCATGAAAATAATGTATATTACTTTTGAAGGTACAGCATATTTAAATATTCTATTATTAAATCACAAACAATAAATTTAAAATTGATTTGACAAAAAATTGAGCTTCTTTACATACTACATAAATGGCATAATGACTTCATATATTTAAAGTAAAATTAGTGTAAACAAATGAAAATAAAAAAAGTTTATAAGAGTCACATATAGTGTACTAAGATATGTATTAACTTCAACCATTTTTACATACCAGAGAAATGATAAACAATAAATCCAAATCCTATGGGGCATATGAGAAAAAAATTCTAAGAAGTATGATCACATTCAAGACCCAGTCTTGAAAGGAGATTTGTAAGTTCAAAAATTTTGGAAAATCTGACCTATGCACGAAAAGGAATAATATAACCTTTCAGAATTTGAGCCCTGAGATGTATGAAATAATATATTAAAATGCTACTATATATTTCATACTAAACATCTGAAAGACAAATTTATTTTGTTTATAAAATATTACAAGCAAGCAACAGCCTCAGCAAATATGAAAATACATTAAAATCTCTAAGGGAATTGAGAAAGAGAAAAAAAGCCCCTGACATCCATAGGAAACTAAACAAAAATCACTCTGTGCCCATGATGAATAAAGACAAAAATAAGATCACTGTGTAATCATGCCTGATCATATCAAAAGAGGAACATCACCCAAATCACAAACACATATCATATATTTGTATAAAATTTTAAAATACATATCTCACAAGAATATAGGTAACATGAAGGCAAAGAAGTAGGTGATTTCTTTACTACATATCATTAGGACCTGGAAGTTTCTGAAGAAATAGTTATCTGAAAAAACATCTGTTAAATTAAGTAGTAAATACCAAATAATCAAAATGATAGATACTATATATTCCCTAATAACCATGAAATAAAATTAGAAGTCATTGATAAAAATTTTTGTAAACTAAAAAATATTTTTTAAGTAACTATGGTCAAAGAAGAAATCATATGAAAAGTATGAAATAAAACAGTTTGAAATAAA
Organism: Phacochoerus africanus; assembly: GCF_016906955.1. NCBI lineage: Eukaryota > Metazoa > Chordata > Mammalia > Artiodactyla > Suidae > Phacochoerus > Phacochoerus africanus. The sequence goes on from NC_062544.1 coordinate 219,881,816, forward strand.
AGAATGAACAAAAATGCCTCATATTGAGCCTTGTGGGATACAGATGAATCCTCATGAGGGAAATTTATAATTTTATAAATACAGGCATACCTAGAAATATTAGTAGTCAGTAATATACCTAAATAAAATGTAATACTGCAATAAAGTGAGTCACACAAGTTTTTGAGGGGTTTCTCAGTGCATAATGACTTCTAAACTGTAGTATATTAAATGTGCTGTAGCATTGACTAAAAAAAAAGGAAAACAATTTGCATATCTTAGTTTAAAAAATTCATAGCTTAAAAAGGCTAACCATCATCTGAGATTTCGGTGAGTCAAATTTTTGCAAGAGTAACATCAAAGATCACTGGGTAGACACTAGTGACACCAGGCTCTGACTCCAACATCCATAACCTGGCCAAGGTAGTGGCCACAGCTTGCTCTAGCATAAGCCACAGCCAATGCTCACTTTAGCTGCAACCCTCCTACAAAAGCCACCAGGCACACACAGTCTACAAAGGGATATACCATTGCAATGACACACCTTACAGACCAAGTGAGGTAAATGTTTTGCCTTATTCATAAAGACAAACACAGAAAGTCAAACACAGAAAATAAGACACTAGAATGAGTTCCCAGTGAAAAGATGAAATCTCAGAAAATATCCTGATGAGATGAAGATAACAAATACAAATGATAGAGTTCAATAAGGTCATAAAAATGCTCAACAAACACAGGAAAATAGGATCAGTGAGAACTTCATCAAAAATTTAGAAAATATTAAAAAGAACCAATCAGAGCTGAAGAATACAATAACTAAAATGAAACATACACCAGAGAAAATAAAGCAGATAAAGTGATACAGAAGAAATAATAAGTGATGTGGAAATTACCCAATCATAACAGCAAAATAGAGGTCTTAAAGGTCTTAAAGACCTTAAAATAGAGGTCTTAAAGGACCTCTGAGACAACACTAAGACATTCACATCATAGGATTCAGTCCTAGGAGGAGAAAAGAAAGAAAGATCAGAAGACATATTTCATGAAATAATAGCTGAAAATTCCCTACCCCAGGGAATAAAATAGATATACCAGTTTAGGAATCAGAGAGAGTTCGCAAAAGATAAAATCAAAGAGATTCACAAAAACATATCATAAGGAAAAATGGCAAAAGTTAAAGGAAAAGAATTATAAAGGCAGCAAAAGAAAAACAAAGAGTCACATAAAAGGAAATCCCAAAGTTCTCAGATGACGTTTGTCAGCAGAAACTGTAGGCCACTGGAGAGCAGCATGATATATTTAAAGTGCTGAAAGGGAAAAACATAAACCAAGGATATTCAACACAGCAACGTTATCACTGAAAATTAAAAGAGAGGTAAGTAATACCCAAAATAAGCAAAAAATAAAGGGTTCACCACCACTAACAGGTGACATAAGTAATGTTAAAGAGTCTTTAAGCAAAAAGAAAAGGCAAAAACAAGAAATGAGAACATTCATGAAGAAAATAAATCTTTTTGACAAAGAAAATGTATAGTGAAGGCAGTAGATCAACAACTTAAAAAGCTAGTATGAAGGTTAGATGATAAAGGTTGTAGACTCAAATATAACTATAATGAGCAATTAAAGGATATACAAAAGATTTAAAATATAATGTCAAAAACATAAAACGTGCTGGGGGAGAATAAAAAATGTAGAACTTTAAGAAAGTGTTTGAATTTAAATAACTATCAGTTTAAAACAAATTATCTACCTATCTACCTACCTATCTAATTATATATCTGTCTATATATCTACCTACCTTTTTATCTCATGGTAACCACAAGCCAAAAATTTACAATATAACACACAAAAAAAGAGAAAAAATGAAACATTATATAAAAGAAAATCATCAAACCACAAGGAAGAGATTAAAATAAGAAAAGAACAGATTAAAATAAGAAAACAACCAAAAAATATATAACAATGGCAAAAAGTACATGCCTATATACTGGATCACCATGCTGTACAGTAGAAAAAAAATTTTATTGGGGAAATAACAATTAAAAAATTTAAAAAAGGAAAAAAAATCCATGAAATTAAGATTTTTTTTGTCTTTTTGCCTTTTCTAGGGCTGCTTCCTGTGGCATATGGAGGTTCCCAGGCTAGGGGGCTAATCGAAGCTGTAGCCACCGACCTATGCACAACCACAGCAATGTAGGATCTGAGCAGCATCTGCAAACTACACCACAGCTCATGGCAACACCAGATCCTTAACCCACTGAGCAAGGCCAGGGATTGAACCCGCAACCTCATGGTTCCTAGTTAGATTCGTTAACCACTGTGTCACACGGGAACTCTGAAACTAAGATTTTTTTAAAAAATAAAGAAAATTAATAAATCTTTATCCAGATTCATCCAGAAAAAAGATTGAGGGGAGCCCTCAACTTCAACATCCCCAGCAACAACTGCTACTATCAATCACTTTAATTTTTGCAATTTCAAAGGACAAGATGGCTCACCAGTGTGAGTTCCTCTGGGAGCTGCCATTTTGGAAAAGTCTTGCCCCACCAACAGCAGCCAGCAGGCACAAGTGCTCAGAAGCCCACACCAACAATGATGAGGGTGGGAACACAGTCCCACGCATCAGCAGAGAGGTTGCCTAATGTCCTTCCAGCCATAGCCATCTCTAATCATAACAGAGACATAGCCCCACCCCCAGAGGTAATACTCAGCTCCATACACCAGTGGGCAGGCAAAAATCCTTCCCATTAGGTAGCTGCCCACAAGCCCCTGTATCAATTTCACCCACAAGGGGGAAGAAACCAGAAGAAAGAAAGGTACAGAATGCAGCCTGCAGAATGGAGAGTACACAGAAAGCTAGACAAAATGCAACAGCAGAGATATATGATCCAGACAAAGGAACAAGACAAAACCCCAGAAGAAACTAAGTGAAGTTGAAAAGCAACCTATATGATGAAGACACCTATGGAATGGGAGGAAATAATTTCAAATGATGCACACTGACAAAGGCTTAATCTCTAAAATATGCAAACAACTTATACAACTCAACAGCAAATTAAAAAAAAACTGATGGAAAAAAAATATGCAAAAGAACTTAATAGACATTTCTCCAAAGAAGATATACAGATATATAAGCACATCAAAAATGCTCAACATCACTGATTATTAGAGAAATGCAAATAAAAACTACCATGAGATACCACCTCACACCAGTTGGAAAGGCCATCATTAATAAGTCCACACAGCTGGAGAAGGTGTGGAGAAAAGGGAACCCTCCTGGCACTGTTGGTGGGACTGTAAATTGGTACAACCACTATGAAGAACAGCATGGAGGTACCTTAGAAATCTATACGTAGAACTACCATATGACCTACCAATCCCACTCTTGGGTGTATATCCGGACAAAACTTTCCTTGAAAAAGATACATGCATCTGCATGTCCACTGCAGCAACTATTCACAAACAGCCAAGACAAGGAAACAACCCAAATGTCCATCGATGAATGGATTAAGAAGACATGGTATATAGACACAATAGAATACTACTCAGCCATAAAAAAGAATGAAATAATGCCATTCACAGCAACCAGCAACATGGATGGAACTAGAGACTCTCATACTAAGTGAAGTAAGTCAGAAAGAGAAAGACAATACCATACGATATCACTTATATCAGGAATCTAATATGCAGCACAAATGACCTTTCCACAGAAAAGAAACTCATGGACTTGGAGAAAAGACTTGTGATTGCAAAGGGGGAGGAGGAGGGAGTGGGAGGGACTGGATTTTGGAATTAACAGATGCATACTATTGGCTTTCGAATGGATAAGCAATGAGATCCTGCTGTATAGAGCACTGGGAACTATGTCTAGTCACTTATAATAGAGCATGATGGAGGATAATGTGAGAAAAAGAATGTATACAAGAATGTGACTGGTTTACCTTGCTGTACAGTAGAAAATTGACAGAACACTGTAAACCAGCTATAATGGAAAAAATAAAAACTGTTTTTTTAAAAAAAGACTTCAGAGTAATGATGGTGAGGATGATACAGTTTTTTATTGGAAAAAAACTGAAGGCAAAGATCAAGAAATTACAAGAAATGTTTAACAAAGAAATAGAAGATTTAAGGAACAGACAAACAGAGATGAACAAGAGAATACCCGAAATGAAAAACTCACTAGAAGGAATCAATAGCAGCATTCAGGATGTAGAAGAACAAGTACAAAATATGGAAGTCAGACTGATGAAACTCAGTGATATGGAAGAGAATAAAGAAAAAAGAATGAGAGGACTCTGGGACAACATTAAATGCACCAAGGATTATAGGGGTTCTAGAAGTAGAAAATAGAAAAAAAAAAGGGACAGGAGAAAATATTTGAAAAGATAATAGCTGAAAACATCTCTAACATGAAAAGGAATCACTCAAGTCCAGGAAGCACAGCATCATACAGAACAAACCCAAGGAGGAATTTCTCAAGACACATATTAATCAAACTGACCAAAACTAAAGACAAAGAGAAAAAATTGAAAGCAGCTAGGGAAAAGCAACACATAATATACGAGGGAACTCTGATAAGATTATAAGCTTACTTTTCAGCAGCAAAACTCTACAGGCCAGAAGGGAGTAGCACAATAAACTAAAAGTGATGAAAGGGAAAAACTTATAGCCAAGAATACCCTACTCAGGCAAGCACTCATTCAGATTTGAGGAGAAATCAAAAGCTTTACAGACTAACAAAAGCTAAGAAAATTCAGCAGCACCAAACCAGCTTTACAACAAATACTAAAGAAAATTCTCTAGGTAGAAAAGAAATGGCCACAACTAGAAACAAGAAAATCAAAAATGAGAAGGTTCACCAGTAAAGGCACACATATGGTAAAGGTAGGAAAGCATCCACACACAAATATGATGTCAAAACCAGCAACTGTAAGAGGAGAGTACAGATAGAGGATACTGGAAATGCACTTGAAGTTAAGAGACCAGCAACTTAATCAATCTTGTATATACACAGACTCCTATATCAAAACTCACAGTAACTGCAAACCAAAACTCTATAATATATATACACACACAAATAAGAAAAAGCAATCCAAACACAACACTAAAGATTATCATCAAACCACAAAAGAACAAAAGAGGAAGGAAAGAAAAAATACAAACATAAACAAATCCAAAACAATTACAAAATGGCAGTAAGAACATACATATCAATAATTACCTTAAAAATAATGGATTAAATACTCTAACCAAAAGACACAGAGTGGCTGAATGGATACATAAACAGAAACGATATATATATATATGCTCTCTACCCGAGACTCTCTTCAGTTCTAGGGACACATACAGACTGAAAGTGAGGGGGTGGAAAAAGATACTCCATAAACAGCAAAAGACAGCTGGAGTACCAATACTAATATTAGACAAAATTGACTTTAAAATAAAGAATGTTATAAGAGACAAAGAAGGACAGTACATAATAATCAAAGGATCAATCCAAGAAGATATAAGATTTGTAAATATATATGCATCCAACACAGGAGCACCTCAATATATAAGGCAACCGCTAACAGTCATAAAATGAGAAATCAACAATCGCAAAATATTAGTGGGGTACCTTAACACCTCACTTAAAGCAATGGACAGATCATCCAGAAATAAGGCCTTAAATGCCACATTAGATCACATAAATTGATACTTTTGAAACATTCTATCTGAGAGCAAGAGAATACATATTCTTCCCAAGCACACATGGGACATTCTCCAGTATATATCATATTCTGGGCCACAACTGGAGCTTCATTAAATTTAAGAAAACTGAAATCATGGAGTTCCCATCGTGGTTCATTGGTTAACAAATCTGACTAGGAACCATGAGGTTGCAGGTTTGATCCCTGGCCTTGCTCAGTGGGTTAAGGATCTGGCGTTGCCATGAGCTGTGGTGCAGGTTGCAGATGCGGCTTGGATCCCGCGTTGCTGTGGCTCTCTGATTTGACCCCTAGCCTGGGAACCTCCATTTGCCACATGGGCGGTCCAAGAAATGGCAAAAAGACACCCCCCCAAAAAAAAAGGAAAGAAAACTGAATCATATCAAGCTTCTTTTTCAACCACAATGCAATAGGACTAGAAACAACTACAAGATTAAAACTGCAGGGAGCTCCCATTGTGGCTCAGTGGGTTACAAACCTGACTAATATCCCTGAGGATGCTGGTTTGATCCCTGGCCTCACTCAGTGGGTTAAGGATCCAGTATTGCCATGAACTGTAGTACAGGTCACAAACACAACTTGGTTCCTCTGTTGTTGTGACTATGGCTGTGGCTGTGGCTCTGGCCAGGAGCTCCAGCTCCAATTTGACCCCTAGCCTGGGAACTTCCATATACCACAAGTTCAGCTGTAAAAAGCACATACACACACACGAATAAAACTGCAAAAAACCTCAGAAACACATGGAGACTAAACAATATACTACTAAACAACCGATGGACCACTAAAGAAATCAAAGAGGAAATCAAAGAATACCTAGAGACAAATGAAAACAAACACAATGATCCAAAGCCTATGGGATGCAGGAAAAGCAATTTTAAATGGAAGTTTACCTCCAAAATCAAGTAAAATCTCAAATAAACCACTTAACTTTACACCTAAGCAACTGAAGAAAGGAGACCAATCAAAACCCAAAATTAGTAGAAGGAAAAAAATCAAAAAGATCCAGCAGAAATAAATGAAATAGAGATGAAGAAAAACAATAGTAAAGATTAATGCAACTAAAAGCTGGTTCTTTGAAAAGGTAAACAAAATTGATAAATCTTGAGCAAGACTCATTTGAAAAAAAGAGGACCCAAGTCAATAAAAGCAGAAATGAAAAAGGAGAGGTTACAACTGACACCACAGAAATACAAAGGATCCTAAGAGACTACTATAAGCAACTATATGCTAATAAAATAGACAACCTAGAAGAAATGGACAAATTCTTAAAAAGGTGCAATCTTCTAAGACTGAACAAGGTACAAGTAGAAAAGGTGAAAGAACCAATTATGAGACTGAAATTGAAACTGTGATTAAAAACTTCCAACAAACACAAGTGCAGAACCAGACAGCTTCCCAGGCAATTTCTATCAAACATTTAGAGAAGAGTTATCACTCATCCTTCTGAAACTATTCCAAAATATTGCAGAGGAAGGAACACACTCGGATTCATTCCATGATGCCACCATCATCCTAATATCGAAACCAGACAAAGATACCACAAAAAAAGAAAATGGCAGGCCAACATCACTGAAGAACCTAGATGCAAAAATTCTCAACAAAATACTAGCAACCGAATATGATAAGTCATTTAAAGGATCACACACCAAAATCACTTGGGATTTACCCCAAGAATGCAAAGATTTTTCAATATCTGCAAATCAATCGGTGTGATACACCACATTAACAAAGACAAGAACCATAGGATCATCTCAATATACGCAAAAAAAAGTTTGATAAAATTAAACATCCATTTATGATAAAAATTCTAGAAAGTGGGTATAGAAGGAACCTACCTCAACATAACAAAGGCCGTAAATGACAACTGGCAGCTAACATCACTCAACAGTGAAAAGCTGAAAGCATTTCCTCTAAGATCAAGAAAAAGACAATTATGCCCACTCTCACCACTTTTAATCAACTTAGTTCTGGAAGTCCTAGCCCCAACAATCATAGAATAAAAATACATAAAAGGAATCCAAACTGAAGAAGTAAAATGTCACTGTTTGCAGATGAGATGATATTATACACAGAAAATTCTAAAGATGCTACCAGAAAACTACTCAAGTTCATCAATGAATTTGGTAAAGTTACAGGTTACAACATTAACACACAGAAATCTCTTACATTTCTACAAACAAAATATAAGAAATACAAATTAAGGAAACAATCCCAGTTACCATTGCATCAAAAGAATAAAATACCTAGGAATAAACCTACTCATGGAGGCAAAAGATCTGCACTCCAAAAGCTATAAGACACTGATAAAAGAAACTGAAGATAGCAGAAACACTTGGAAAGATACATACTATGTTCTTCGATTGGAATGAATCAGTATTGTAAAAATGATCATATTACCCAAGGCAATCTACAGATTCAGTGCAATCCTGATCAAATTACCAATGGCATTTTTTCATAGAACTAGAACAAAAAAAATTAAAAATGTGCATGGAAACAGAAAAGAACCTGAATAGCCAAAGCAATTCTGAGAAGGAAAAATGTGACTAGAGGAATCAGGCTCCCTGACTTCAAACTATACTACAAAGCTGCACTCATAAAGACCATATGGTACTGGCACAAAAACAGAAATATAGATCAATGGAACGAGACAGAAAGCTCATAAACAAGCCCCCACACTTAAGGTCAATTAATTACATCAAAGAGGCAAGAATATACAATGGAGAAAAGTCAGTCTCTTCAACAAGTGGTGCTGGGAAAATTGGACAGCTACATGTAAAAGAATGAAATTAGAACATTCTCTAAAACCATATATAAAATAAATTCAAAATGGATTAAAGAGTTAAATTTAAGACTGGATATATAAAATTCCTAGAGGAAAACATAGGCAGATCATTCTTTGATATAAATTGCAGCAATAATTTTTTGGATTTGTCTACTAGAGTAATGGAAATTTAAAACAATAAACAAATGGAACCTAATTAATCTTAAAGGCTTTTGCACAGCAAAGGAAACCATAAACAAAACAAAAAGACAACCTATGGACTGAGAGAAAATATTTGCAAAAGATGTGACTGACAAGGGATTATTTGCAAAACATACAAACAGCTCTTATAGCTCAATATATAAAAACCCAACCCAATTAAAAATGGGCAGAAGATCTAAACATACATTTCTCCAAAGACAGAGGACCAACAGGCACTTGGAAAAATGCTCAATATTGCTCACTATTAGAAGTGCAAACCAAAACAAGAGTGAGGGATCACCTCACATCAGTCAGAATGACCATCATCAAAAAGACTGAGTTGCTATGCTGTACAGTAGAAAAAAAAATGTATTGGGGAAATAACAATTAGAAAAAAGAATAGAAGTGAAAAAATAAAAGAAAAATACTACATTATAACCACATGTAGTTTATCCCAGGGGGAAAAAAAGACTATAAATAATAAATGCTAAAAAGAGTGTGGAGAAAAGAGGCCCTCCTACACTATTGATGGGAATGTAAATTTGTACAGCTACCACAGAGAACCTTTTGAGGTTCCTTAGAAAACTAAAAATAAAACTACCATATCAACCTGTAATCCCACTTCTAGACATATATCCACAGGAAAAGTATAACTGGAAAAGATATATGCACCCCAATGTTCACTGCAGTACTACTTAAAATAGTAAAGACATGGAAACAACCATGTCTAAATGTCCATCAATAGATGAATAAAGAAGATGTGATATATATACAGAATGGAATACTACTCATCCATAAAAAAGAATGAAATAAATTCATTTGCAACAACATGGATGGACATAGAGATTTTCATACTAAGTCAAGTAAACCAAAGATAAATACCATATGATATCCCTTATATGTAGAGTCTAGAAAAAATATACAAATGAACTTATTTTCAAAACAAAAACAGAATTACAAATACAGAAAACAAACTTATGGTTACCAAAGGGAAAAAGAAAGAGGGATAAATCAGGGGGTTTAGACTAACATACACATACTACTATATATAAGAGAGACAACCAACAAGGACCTACTGTATAGCAAAAGGTACTAGATGCTAAGCATCTAGTAATAACCAATAAAGGATAAGAATCTGAAAAATATGTAAATATATGTATAACAATCACTTTGTTGTACACCTGAAACTAACACAATATTGTAAATCAACTATACTTCAATAAAGAAAAAAGTAATTTAACAATAAATAAATAAATAAAGCACCAAGCCTATACTAAATAATTTATTCAGGTGTTTTGCATAGTATTTAGCAAAAATTATATACCTGAATAAACAATATTTGTGATGAAAGTGATACTTTAGATCTCATGTTATCAACTTTGTTTCCTTATCATAAAGGAAAATTATCAATACTCAAAATTAATAAGGACTATTTCTTTAATCTAAGAATATTATGTAGGCATTAGCTATTTATAAAATTAAGACTGGTTAAGTTATGATTACTTAATATTGGTCATTCATCAGTACCATTACCGAACAGCAGAGAGCAATGTTTAAGAATATCGATAATCATATTTTTAAGTTCAAGTATAGATATTTGAAAACCAAAGTTGTTCTATGTTACATGCCACCTTCAAAATTCTAGAATTAAATATCAACTTTAGGAAAGTGAAACTAAAGACTTAATTTGGGACCATTATTAGTATAAATCATACATTCATTTGCTCATTCATTCATTCAACGTATTTTAATTTTAATTTTTACACTGAATGCTATGAACTGTGCAAGATGCTAGGTATAAAACAACAGTAAAAAACACCTTTATTCAAGAATGAGAGTAATAAATTTAAGAATAATGGTATTGTAATACTCACTTTCCTTCATCTCTTGGGCTGTCACTTAAGTGTACAACTGGACCTGGATGAGTCTTTGTGGATCTGTTAAATCAATTCAATAATTTAAAAAACATTAAAACACCTTACTGTTAGAAACTGGAAAAAAATAAGATTATACTGGAATACACTCCTAATAGTCTGGAATTTAGCTTATATTGATTTGAGGTTTTGGTTGTTTTTCATAAAAACTACTTTTCTTTCTCCTACCAACAGTTGAAATAGGTCTGTTTTTTGGTTTTTTTTTTTTTTAAATCAAGTTTAAGAACACAGATCTACAGAACAATGGGATTCTTCATTATTTTATATGCTTATATGTTGCTAGATCTGGCTCTCTGAAAATCTGAGAAAACTTTTACTTCTACAGACAACAGTACTTACACAGCACAAGGCTGGTGTTACAAACCTACTTCAATCAAATTGCAAAGAACATACTTAATTTAAAATTTCTTTTGACTAGAAATCTCTCATTTTGCTCCTAAAGAAAGTACAGTTACTCCTTTGATTTACAAAGAAACTCTAGTGATAATCAACTTAAAGAAAACTGAGATACCAGGGAAACCTAGTTCGCTGGTTATGTCTCATTTATCTGGTTAACCAGGGTAGTCGACAACAGTCTAAGAGCATAATGCTAAAGAGATCATTGCTCTGTCAATCTGACTTTAAATTTATTCTATTCTAATATCTGGTATGTCTTTTATATTTCCTACTCTATGTTGAATATGATTATGCCATGGTTAAATATGATATGAACTGATATGACATAGACTATTATTGCTCATTTTCTATATCCTTTCTTCAATGACCTAATAGTGCCAGATTAACTCTATTATTATAAGTATATTGATAGTTTATTTATTGACATAGGATATTGACATAATTTATTTCTTCAGCACACATGAAAACATCAAATATTCTACATAAAACAATAAAGAAGATACAAATTTTAGAAATTCTTTGGAATCAGACAAAAGTGACAAATTAAGTAACTCCAGGTTCCCTAGATACTGACTCCTCAGAGTAACTCAGAGAAATAAATATATATTTGTTAGATATTTTGTTAGTGGTTTTAACCTAAATTTTTTTCACTTAAAAATGGAGGCAGTACTGAACTCACTGAATAATTATTAAAGGTTAGAAAAAAATATATATATATGTATATATATATATATATATATATATATATATATATATATGGCACCTAATACAATGTCATATAGTGCCCAATAAATAGTATGTATTGTGATTGTTGTAAACCACTGCAATAATTAGAAAACAGAGTTATTGTTTGCATTCCAGGATATATGCAGGACAAAAACTAAACAAGCCTTAATAAAAAGTTCACAGAGTTTTTTTGCAATCCTCCATGTTTATATGTAATATATCATTGACATATAAATGCAGCACTTTATTACAATAAAATGCCTCTGATAAAAGCCAATGTACTTCGATTACCTTTGGTAACTAATTACACCTAACAAACCACAAATCCCTGTTTCTTGAGTTTGATTAGAATAATAAATACAGAGTACTCCAGGATAAACTAGTGAATGTAAAAGGTGTTTCACATGGTGTTCCAAAGAAAAAAATTTGGGAAACCCTGAATTAAAGTTAAATATCTCTCCTTTTTTATAGCACTTCTTAGAGCCATAATATGCACATTAGCACTGCCAATCTTCAATATTTTCCAAAATTATTGGTCTATAGTCTCTTCTTTCATTGAACCTCTATTGAGGGAAAGACTGAAATATAGTTTGAGAAACACTTGTTAGACCACACCTGAAACTCTTCCATTTAGCTTATAAGACTCTGTAAAACTAACTCAAGTTCAGAAAATAATCTAGAATTAAATGTCAGTTATTTGTAATAAGTTTTTCAGACTATAGAAGAAATTTTTTTAATTAAAAAACCCTGAAACTCAGAATAAAAATTAAGAGGAAAAATCTCTCATATTATTTCACTGCCTAGATATGATTGTTAACATTTTGATATATTTTTTCTGACTTTTCCCCTAACATTAAACTTTTAAAAACTACCAAGCATTCCTTGCAAACATTATGGCCATTAGAAACTGACTTTAAAAAGCAACTGTGTACTCTGAATTCTGTAAATCCTGTAAAAAATTACTTGGATAGAATTATCAATAAACTTAAATTCATAGGCTAATCATCTGAACAATGTCCAGCAATTCTTCTAACATTTCTATTTATTTCTCTTCCTCCTGTTCACTACAATGGCTTCTTGATAGATTTCTTTATGGACTTTTTTTCTCCCAGTATCTTAAATATTGGTATTCCTTGGTATTCTATCCTAGACTGCAATCTGTTCTCATATTACATATGGTCATGAATTCGAGAGCCCACAGAAGCCAGGCAGGTACTGCAAAGGAGTTCAGTAGGCTGAGTAAGAACCGTGCCACTACCTACAAATTTGCTACCTTATTTATTTATTTTTCATTTTTTATTTTTGCTTTTTAGGGCCACAATTGCAGCATATGGAGGTTCCCAGGCTAGGAGTCAAATTGGAGCCTATGCCATAGCCACAGCAATGCAGAATCCAAGGCACATATGAAATCTACACCACAGCTCATAGTAATGCTGGATCCCTGACCCACTGAGTGAGGCCAGGGATCAAACCTGCATCCTCATGGATACTAGCTGGATTCACTTCCACTGCACCACAATGGGAATTCCCGCTACCCTCTTTAATATATTCTCTTCATGCACAATCTCATATATCCTCATAGTTTCAATGACCACATAAATTCTGCTCTTATTAAGTTCACATCTATATAATCCACTCCCTACCATTCTCCTATATGAAATTCATTTGAATATTTTAACAACATATACAGCTCAACGTATCTAATATTAAACATATCTTATTCTAAACCTACTCAATCTCCTGTATTCTTTCACTAAATGGGACCCTTATCTATACAGTTGCTTAAGTCAAACACTTTGAGATCACTTTTAATTCTCTTATTATTCTTACATCTTTCCACAATACCCAAATAATGCCTCTTTCGACTTCTATTTCTTTAATATGCCAGCTTATTTCCAGTTCGAAATCCACTGTAATTTTTGCCGAGAATACAATATTTTCTCTCTTCAATCATTTCACCAGCTATTGCATTTGGATTAGAATTCCTAAATGCAAATTTGGTCAATTCTCTGCTTAAAACTCTTTGAAAGCTAGGTCCTGATCTTAGATAAAATCCACATGCTCAAACTGGCTTACGAGCTTTTCATACTATATACTTGATTACCTATCTTCACTGTTAACTCTTGCTATCCTTTCCCCCAGCCTTTTCGACCAGCTACAAAATTTCTGTGCATAGAACACAAACTCTCTTACATTCTATCTTTTAAATCTCCTCTTCCTAGAAAACCCTCTCCCCCAATTCTCCACTCATTTAACTGAAACACATCCTTGAATTTCATGGATGTAATTTCCTTCACAGACACTTCTCTGAGACATCATGTCTATATTAGGTATCATTCTTAAGGAATTGCCATGTTATATTTCCAATATACTATAATTGCCTTTTTACTTAATCTCACCTTTATTAGACTGAAAGCCCTAAGAAGAGAGAAACTGTGGCTTCCCAATTTACACTTGTTTCCAGAATCTAGAATATCATGGTGCTCAATAAATATATCTGAAGACTATTAAACTTACATTAATAATTTAATCTAAATTTCATGCTCAAAGTTTAATCACATGCAGAAAAAAAAATGGTTATGTTTTTTAAAAAGCTAGAGCTGTCCTGCGGAAACAGATATTTCTGTGCTATAACCTGGAATATATTTTCGCATGTAAAATTTTTTAATGTTGGTTTTGTTTTATACTATTATTTTATAAGATATTCTACAAACACTATAATTTCTACAAACATCACAAAGATGGCTTCAAGTTTCTAAATAACCAATATGTACATTAAAGGAATACTAATTATTTATAAATATGGAAATTGCCTACAATTAAATTAAAAGACTTCACTAACAATAGAAACAAGCTGGAGTTCCTACTGTGGCACAGTGGAAACAAATACGACTAGGAACCATGAGGTTGCGGGTTTGATCCCCGGCCTTGCTCAGTGGGTTAAGGATCCAGCATTGCCATGAGCTGTGGTCTAAGTCTCAGACATGGCTCTGATCTGGCATTGCTATGGCTGTGGTGTAGCCTGGGGCAACAGCTCAGATTCCAACCTTAGCCTGGAAACATCCATATGCCACGAGTGCAGCCCCAAAATGATAAAAAGACAAAAAAAAAAAAAGAAAAAGAAAAAGAAAAGAAAAGAAACAAGCTAAAAAATAACAAACATTGAATTAAAAGTACTTCAAGTCAGAACTTAAAATAGAAATAATCTCACAAATCTCTTAAAGATAATTCTGCATTTGTCATACTTTAAAAATTTATTGTTAAAATTTGTTTAAAATTCTGTTTATAAAATAACTCTTCTTAATTCAACATATTTCCTTATTACAATATACCCTTGACACATATTAATAAGTGGCATGCATTTCCTAATGTTTTTCAAGAGGCAAAGAGTAATTAAAAGACTGTTCTGGATTATTAGAAGTTGGCATTTAAAACTAAATCTAGGAGTTCCCGTCATGGTGCAGTGGTTAACAAACCTGACTAGGAACCGTGAGGTTGTGGGTTCGATCCCTGGCCTCGCTCAGTGGGTTAAGGATCTGGTGTTGCCGTGAGCTCTGGTGTAGTCACAGATGCAACTGGATCCCGCATTGCTGTGGCTCTGGCATAGGCTGTGGGTACAGCCCCAATTAGACCCCTAGCCTGGGAACCTCCATATGCCACAGGCGCGGCCCTTAGAAAAGACAAAAAAATTAAATTAAATATATCAAAATGGGGCTCTAACTCCATAGAACATGCTTTTGGAAATGTGGTCTAAACAAAGCAAGAAAGAGTCAAGAGGTAAGATGGCTAATAATTTCTTGGGAATACTTCAAGGTCATTTTCAGAGGCATGTACAATTATACAAAACACTGGATTTATATAAATGGTAGATTCTATACTGAATCACATGTGTAAAATCATATTGTGAAAAATGAAAGTGTCTTATTTCTTTCATTTCTCCTAACTTTACTCTCCTTTATAACATATATTTTAAACCCTTCATTAGTCCTAAAATCATAAGGTATGGACTATGTAAATACATACAGGGTATAAGTCATAGTTTAGGTAGTATTTTTTTAAACTATGAAATGGATTCAAGTAAATGAATATAGAAACAACACTGCAAGAGTGGTGAAATATTTGATCTGTTTAAATAATAAACTTCTTAATTACTTTAGTAGCATTCAACTGAACAGAAATGATACATCTATACATCTGTTACTATTTGTACTAATATTAAATTGATATAAAATATATGTAATTTGATCTCTCAAGTTTACTTGTCTTTATCAATCTCCTATAACAATATTATGAAAACAAATATTACATTCAACCCAATTTAATGCTTTGATAGAACTATGATTATAGGGGGAAAAAACCTTTCCCAAATATCTGAAAAAATAAATAAATTTTGGGGAGACACATAACTGTTTATAGGATACCTGTTTTTAAAAATACACACACAGGGAGTTCCCATTGTAGCTTAGTGGGTTAAGAACCTGACATAGTCTCCATGAGGACAAGGGTTTGATCCCTGGCCTCGCTCAGTCAAGTTAAGGATCTGGCATGCCGCATGCTGCAGCACAGGTTGCAGATGTGGCTCAGATCTGGTGTTGCTACAGTTGTGGCATAGGCCTGAAGCTGCAGCTTCACTTTGACTCCTAGCCCAGGAAACGCCACATGCTGCAGGTGTGGCTGTAAAAAGGATATATACACACACACACAGAATACTAAAATATTTATAAGCAAAATAGCTCATACCAATTATAATTATAATTGAAAGCTAAGTCAATGGGATGTGTAACTATATATCATACTAATTCTTAAGAATGCCATTAGTTATTTAGTAGCCACTCTGTGGAAAGCACCAAAATAAGCCAAATATGAAGAAAAAGAGAGCAATGAACAAGGATTCTGCTATGGAGCAGTTCTTAATCTAATGAGAAAGAATTATCATAATTTAGAAAAAAAAACCATCTGAAGTTCCTGCCGTGGCACAGTGGGTTAAGAATCAAACTGAAGGGGCTCAGGTTGCAGCTGCAGGTTGGATTCAATCCCTAGCCCAGGAACTTCCATATGTCACTGTTGTGGCCATAAAAAGAAACAAAAAAGCATTTGGATATAATATAAGAATACAACTAGTAACAACCTTCTTACACATATACATTGAAACATTGGAAATAGAGTAATACACATATACATTGAAACATTGGAAATAGAGAATAGCAGATTTATTATAAGACCATAGTAGAGTTTCAGGAAATAGGCTGTTTTAATCAGAATTTCTGGGAAACTATTATGCAACTTAGAATTTGTATATGTAAGAGAGAGAATGGGGCAACCTCAAGTCAAACATATCTTATTAAAGACCTAATATGTACAGTGCATAAACACTTATTAGAGAAATACTATTTTTTCAATTAATACATTGACCAAGAGAATTGTTTGTGTATATTCTACAGAAGATGGCTTAGAATTCCATTAAGCATGACATTTGAGGGATTTCACATTTTACATGTGAAGAAATATGAATATCAGTGTCAGAGTGAAGGTGGTGATTGCCATCAACCATATACCCAAAGAGCTGTATACATCACCACATGAAAGATAGTGATGAACTGATTCTTCTTGGAACCCAGAACAATATGCTAATGAGGCAAATGAAGAATAAGTTACCGGTATTTGAAAATACACATATTCATGATTACACACTGATTATGATTAGTTTTACATAAAACAAGATATAATCACAATTCCCTGCCACTCCCACTAGAAGTGGCTACATAAAGTCTGACTACAAAGAAATGATTCCATGAATAACTTTTAGAATAAGCCTTACTATATTATCATCAAATTTTACATACATAATAACTGTTAATTATTTACAGTATTTGGAAAGCATAAAATTGACATGTTAATACTGTATCTACTTTTAAAAGCCTTTATGTTTTTAAATCATTTTAGCTGAACTTCTCACTCAAATTAATCATAAATTAGCTTAGATGTTTCAAACAACTCTGCAATTTGACGAATGTTACATAACCACAGAAGTATTTAATCTAAATAAAGTAGTATTCAAGTTCAAACTTACAGTTCAATTGCCTTGTTCCACATGATAACATATCCAGAAAGAATGAAAGACTCAATATTTACAATATGTGTATTTCCTCTTTCTGTTCCAACATAGAGCCATTTACTCTGGAAAGGTAGATGACAGTAAGTAATTCTGAAAGAAAGAAAATTATAATTAAAATATCTAAATTTTATATCTGGGCAGCATTATATTTTCCCTACTATTATGTAGTGAAAACTATATAAATAATAAAATGTACTATATATTCAAGTAGCACTTAGCTATTAGTAGAGGTTATAGGATAAAAAACAACAGCATATCATTAAAAACAATAATATAATACGAATCACTACTAAATAAGTGTCTAACATGGGCACTGATATATATTATTTCTAATTCTGAAAACAGCACTTTAATACAGATATATAATGTATACATGTAAGGATAACCTGACCCCCTTGCTGTACAGTGGGAAAATAAAAAAAATTATTAAAAAAAAGACAGATATATATTTCTGTTTTACAAAGAGGAAACTGAGCCCAAGAATTTTCACTTTTATCTTGCCTAGGACTTACAGCTAATACGTGGCAAAACTGGGATTCAAATCCATTCCTGTTTCGCTGCAAAATTACCATCTTTCTACCAAGATACATTGTTTGCTTGTTTTTTTTTTCAGTAATATTTACTTCAAATAGAAATTAGGTATATATGAAATAGACATTTCAGAGTTCTCAGAGAGTTTGTACCTTTGTTTATACGAGATGATAAATTATTTATTTTTATTCTAATGCTTGGCATCTAAGTAGTACAAAGGAAAAGTATAGGGTCAGAGATTCATTATACTGGTCCTTTATTTCTTTATTTTTGGTACTGTCTTCATCTTCACAATGGGCTTTCTGACCAATTCTGGGAAACTGCTCCATGGCCAAAGCAACTATGACTCCTACATAAGAAATCTGGGAAGAGAGTCATCTATCCACAGCATCATCCTCTTTTGTAGTTTGGCCTACTTATGCTCCTTAAACACTCTTAAAAAGACAAGAGGGATAAGTTCACAGTTATCCCTTGTCAGAACTTGTTATTAAATCATATTTTGTAGAATGTTCTCATAAAAGGAGCTCTAGTAAATTGTCAGAAGAGCAGAACAGAATTATAACACCAGGCAGATAGAACAATATGAAAAAAAAGGAAATGAATGGTAAGTTTAACAAAAAGATTCCATCTTGTACCTCTTTATGTAAAAGTAAACATCTAGTCTATCAAATTTATATTTTCAGTCTGGTTCACTGACTTTCTCTGCACCAAACTTTGCCCATTCAAAAGTATTCAGTTGCACACTACATTAAAAAAAAAGTAGTCTTATTACTACATACGCATTTACAGAGTTAATTGACAATCTAATTAAACACGTATGATATTGGACAATTCTGATTAAAACCTAAAGTCTAGAACTGCTGTTGTCAAAAGACATTTAATAATGTTCCAAAGGGAATAAGTTAATGGCCATGTTTCTAGGTAATGAACAATCTATTTGCATTTCAATCTATGTAGAAAGAGGAAACATTTTACAATGTATTTAAGATCACTCTTTCTGAATATAGGAAAAGTTAAAAAAAAACACTAATCCTATAAAAGTAGACACAAATTTGGGAGTTAGGTAGAAAAGGAGCAGATTTCAATATTACATAGTCATTTATAAAGAAGAAAAGTCCAAGAACTGCCAGGTTTCAGTAATGAGACCTGAAGCAAGCAGCTAAATTTCAATATAGAAGACTTTTTAGTATGTACAATAACAGTGGAATACATAAAGAGCCAAACAGAATTATAAATATTTCTTGAGCCATTACTACTCTATTCCTCATTCTTATTGATAAAAACTAGAACCTTGATGACAAAAGGGTTCCATCTTATATCTGATGACCAAGAGACAGGTAGAGGTTAAACAAGTAAGAAAGATTCCAAGACTTAATATGAACCCAATAAAAACATTAATTTGAAAAGATACATGCACCACTATATTCATTGAGGCATAACTGACAATAGCCAAGATATGGGAGCAATGTAAGTGGCCATCAATAGATTAATGGATAAAGAAGATGTGGTATGTATATACAATGGATTATTACCAATACTAAAAAAGAATGAAATCTTGCCATTTGTGAAAACATAGATGGCCCTCTTCCTAAGTGAAATAAGTCAGACATAAAGACAAGTATTATATAATTTCACTAATTGTGGTATCTAAAAAACAAAACAAAACAAAACAAACAAATTAACAAACCAGAAATGGAGTCATACATATAGGGAACAAATGGTTGCCAGAGTGGAGGGAGGTGGTATGATGAGTAAAATAGGTGAGGGAAATTAAGAGGTTCAAACTTTCAGTTACCAAATAAATGAGTCCTAGGTATGAAATGTACAGCATGGGAAATATAGTCAGTGATGTTATATCTGTCATCTTTGTAGGTGACAGATGACAACTAAACTTATCATGGTGATCATTACAGACAGAAATATCAAATCACTGTGTTGTTCACTAGGAACTAATACAGTGTTGTAGGTCAATTATACTTTTTCTTTTACTTAGTGTATATATATAATTATGGATGTTCACTAAACTGTCATAATCATTCCATGATACATGTAAGTCAAATCATATCTTAAACTTATATATACGTCCATATGTCAATTTTATCTCAATAATGTTTTGAAGAAAAAAAGAAATTGAAACCTAAGGACAACCAATCATAAAAAGTCAACTAGCTTTCCTCAAATAAAGCAACTATTTAAGCTATAAGCAATCAAATAATTCCCTGTTTTGCTTTCGTGTCTTATCCATAAAACTCTTGCCCAGCTCCTAAACGTGGAGCACTCTTATCCACTATTGATTGGCACTTCCCAATTCAAATTGATTTTGTTCAAATAAACTCTTAAATTTTTTTTTAAAAGTAATGTGATTTACTTAATATGATTGACATATGTAAAGGAGAGGGCATGACTCCTTGTCATGTGTATTTGGTAACCCTAAGAGTGACTAATCAATATCCTTATAGAACTTTATTGTATTTAACAGTTACATTTTCATTTATAATGTATTCCTACCACCTACAAGATGAAGAATTTTCTATTATATGTGAGCTTTGGAAAAATAATGTTGTTATTTTTGCAACAACGTTGTTGTTATATAACCGCCACCTACAAGACGAAGAATTTTCTATTATATGTGAGCTTTGGAAAAATAACGTTGTTCCTATATCCACATTCACTATCATTCTTCTATAGTAAATCATCCAAGACATTCTTAGTCTTCCATCCATTCACCCATTTACTCAAACTTCACTGAGTAATTCTTTTTAAAAAAGTACTGTCCTTGATTACAAAACACTGGTTTTCCTTCAAAGAAAATAACAGCTAATAAAGAGATAAGGCAAATTAACAAGTAAGAAAAATAAAAGTAAAATGTGTTAATTACTATAAAGAATTCAAAGGAGGGAGTCGTTAATCCCAGTAAGGGAAATCAAGGAAAGCTAATGTAGAAAACTGCATTTGTTTTTTTGTGGGGTAGGGGTCTGGCTTTGTGCATGTCATGAGGAAGTTCTCAGTCCAAGGACTAAATCCAAGCCATAGCAGTGACAATGCCAAATCTTTAACCACTAGGCCACCAGGGAACTCCAGAAAACTGCATTTGAATTGGGCTATTAAAGGTCAAATAACTCTGTAATTTGAGATATATATATATATTATATAAGCATATTAAGCAAACAAAAATACATGTTTCTCAAGCTTGAACAATACACAAACCTTCAAAAAATGTTGCTGATCCTCACTTTTGACTTACATTTATAATATCTTTAACTTATATATAAAAATAAGTATAAGCTCCTCATACTTATAGCTCTTATATACACATAAAAATACAAATTAAATACAAATAAAACTAAAGCTAGAATACAAATGACATTAATTTACATGAAAGATGAAGTTTTTTATAAAAATAACTTCACAATATGGATACGGTTCTGATTGCACAGGTTCTTTTGAATTTGGTGTATCCATACTTGTTTTGAACTTCTCTTCTTCACTTGCCTCTATTTCAATAGCCTTAAATTCTGATCCATAGTACACCATCACAAAATTTTACAATCTTCTGACCTGAATATAATACATGTGCATAGTGCATGGTATACTTTTTAAATAAACAACTGAAATCTACTTTGTGCCAACACAATCATAAATGCAACTATAACTTCAATATTGAAATCATACAGCAGTATCTTTATACAAAATAGTCTATTCAACTGATTTAGAATATTTCCATTAGTCTAATTATAAAAATAAAAAATATTACTGTAGTTCCCTTGTGGCTCAGCAGGTTAAGGGATCTGGTTGTTACCACTGCAGCTCGGGTCACTGCTGTGTCAT
Source organism: Phacochoerus africanus (assembly GCF_016906955.1). Taxonomy (NCBI): domain Eukaryota; kingdom Metazoa; phylum Chordata; class Mammalia; order Artiodactyla; family Suidae; genus Phacochoerus; species Phacochoerus africanus. The sequence continues at coordinate 219,903,995 of NC_062544.1, forward strand.
GGGTTCAGTCTCTGGCCCAGCAACTTCCACATGCTGCGAGCATGGCAAAAATAAATAAATAAAATATTACAATCAGAAACGACTGTGGATAATTCACAACACAAAGACTATGCCCACAGGCCCTAGTTTGAGAAAAGCTGTCAGTACACAAGCCAAAAGGGATTGGTTTAAAATTACATAAACTATGCTGTATAAAATTTAGTGGAAGACTTTATTTAACTTTTAAACATCTTCCCCCTAAATCCTAACATAGTTCAATTTTGGTCTTACTCTTTGTCTAGATTCCAGGTGAAACTTCTCGCACCAGGCATAATGACTCTAAGTCCAGTCCCTTCTACAAATTTTCTTTTATTTTTGGCCATGCCGCAGACATGTGGGTGTTCCCAGGACCAGGGATCAAACCCATGCCACAGCAGCGACCCAAGCCACAGCAGTGATAACACCAGATCTTTAACCAACTATGCCACAGGGAAACTCCCACTTGTATAATATTTATAATTATTCTTTTTTTTTTTTTGTCTTTTTGCCATTTCTTGGGCTGCTCCCACGGCATATGGAGGTTCCCAGGATAGAGGTCAAATCGGAGCTGTAGCCACCGGCCTACGCCAGAGCCACAGCAACGCGGGATCCGAGCCGCATCTGCGACCTACACCACAGCTCACGGCAACGCCAGATCATTAACCCACTGAGCAAGGGCAGGGATCAAACCCACAACCTCATGGTTCCTAGTCGGATTCATTAACCACTGCACCACGACAGGAACTCCATAGTTATTCCTTACAACACGATTATACTCAGAATCAGGTGTATGAATCTCCATATTAAAAATACAATATCAGAGATGAGGATTTAGTAGTTCTGGAGGAATATCCATGAATACTGTTTTAAAACTCTATGTGGGCGGTTTTGATGCACAACCAGTTAAGTACCGCAGAATTATAACAACTTTAAATCTCTAAAATAGATAGATATCTAGTTGTGATGAATATTCTCAGATTCCAGTCACACAAATTGTGATTTCATTGACCTGGGATGGAACATATGACTGGTAATTTAACAAGTATCATCAGTAATTGCCATTCAAAATAGTCCATAGACCAGCAGCAGCATGGATGTCACCTGGAAGCTTAGTAGAAATTCAGAATCTCAGGTTCAATCCCAGAATTAGAAACTGAATTTTGTGAAGAAACCCCCATATAAGTTACATACACATAAAAATTTAAGAAGCACTTCTCTAGGTGATTCTAATACAGATAATACATGAACTACATTTTAAGAAATGTAGTGCTATGGCTGAATGACTGCTGCATACTTACTCTTCGAGTTTTAGGTTAAGAACTTAAATTACTAATTAATAGTAGGGACTAAGCCTTGTAGCAGGGACAAAGCCTTGTGGTATGAATACAGCTATGGTGTCCTCCCAAACAGCTAATGATGGCTATAATAATGATCATAATAAGAGCCACAACAACAGCCAGGGAAAGGGACAGATTGCTATACTAAGATTCGCTCAATGTCTTACATCAAAGATTGATATTTAGGAGTTTTAGTGGAAAAACTCAAATCATGTAAAAGCAAAAATAAAGAATTAAAATTTAAGAAAAAGAATCTGATAATTTTGGACAACAAGTACCTTGCTAGTATCATAATATGGGATAAAATAAATAGTGAAAATTTAGATAAATTTCATTCATTGTCTTAGTGAGCTTTAATTAACTAACCAGACAGTAAAAAAAAAAAAAAAAAAAAAAAACTCACTCGATTTTATTGTCCGTAATTGGCTTGAAAACTAACAAACATAAGTCAAATTTTAAAAATAAGCCAAATCTCTACATTTCCAAAGGGAATAACATCATTATTTTTGGCAAATGCAACTCTGAGAAGCTTATTCTCATTCTCCTACAGCAAAAGAAATAACATTTTCTATCTGAATTTAAATTCATAGAATATTTCAATTTCTAAACGAGAGAATTAATGGAGGCCACATCAGGAGCAGGAATTAGTCACCAGTCCTCTGGTCATGGTGATAAAAGTACAAGTGTAATAGGGAGCCATAATACCACTCTAGTAAGATGCCTCTCCCTATCTCAGGTGTTAGTAAAGGCCAAACTAGAGAACTTGAACTTCTATTCCCATCTGTTAGTAAAAAGAGGACACCAGGAGTTCCCATTGTAGCAAGCAGAAATGAATCCAACTAGTATCCATGAGGATGGGGTTTGATCCATGGCCTTGCTCTGTGGGTTAAGGATCCAGCATTGCCATGAGCTGTTGTATAGGTAGGAGATGTGGCTCAGATCTGGTGTTGCTGTGGCTGTGGTGTAGGCCAGCAGCTATAGCTACAATTTGATCCCTAGCCTGGGAACTTCCAAGTGCCATGAGTACAGCCCTAAAAAGCAGTAATGGAAAACAAAAGAAAAAGAAAAGAGGACACTAGCCCTTCTATTGCCAGAGCAGTGTCAAAACAACCCACCCCAAACAGAAGATTTAAGTAGGACCTAGGGTGTCATAACCTTATATCAAAAACGTTCAGTCTGAATTTAAAAATCACTCATATCAAGAAATAGAAAAACCTCAATTTCAATGAATAAAAAAGATACCCACACCAAGATGATACAAATGTTATAATTCACTGGTAAATATTTAAAAGAAGCTATCATGAAAATGAAATAAGAGATTATGAAAAAATGAAATGAAAAAAATAGAAAATCTGAGCAAAGAAACAAGAGATAAAAAGAAGAACCAAATGCAAATTTTACTACTAAGAACAATAAAGAAAATTTAAAAACCTCTGGATAAACTCAACAGCAGAATGAAGGAGACAGAAGAGTCACCAACTCAAATATACAATTTAAACTAGCAAATCTATAAAACAGACAGAAAATAGATGTACAAAACATCAGAGACTGAGAAACCTGAGAGACAAAAACAAAAGATCTACCAATCATGTTATCAGAGTCCAAGAAGGAAAAGAAAAAGAATGGGAATGAAAAAGCAGTAAAAAAAAAAAAAAAATTAATAATGTTTAAAAACTTCCCCACATTGGCAAAAGGCAAGACAAAGGATTCAAGAAGCTGAAAAAAAAATGCAAAAGGATAAACCCAAAGAAATAAAACCAAGACAGATCATAGCCAAACACCTGAAAACTAAATAAGAACAGAAAAAAAAAAAAAAAAAAAAAAAAGGTCTTGAAGATGGCAAGAGAGAAACAACATTTTAACCATAGGGGAAAACAAACTCCAACGATAGATTTCTCATTAGAAAACAGAGGACCAAAACTAAGTAGAGCATTACTCAAAGGCTTAAAGAAAAGAACTGTCAACCCAGAATTCTATACACACCACAAGTATTTCTATTTTTATTAGGTGAAGGAAAAAATAAGAATTTTTCACTCAAAGAATAGTAGAAGGAAGTTTACTAAACAACTTGGTAGAAGGAAGTTTACTAAACAATTTGTCACTAAAAGAATGGTAGAAGGAAGTTACTAAAAAGCGGTGATGAATGAAAGAATATTTAAATAACAAGTATGAAGAAAAAACAAAGTAAAAATATGTGTAAATAAAACAGATTTTCCTTTTCCTCTTGAATTTCCTAAATTAGCTTCGATAGTCGAAGGAAAAATTATAACAGTCTGATTTGGATCTAAATATAAAAAGAGAAAAAAATCACTATAGGTGAAGAAAATTAAGGGAAATAAAAAAAAGAAAAAGTCATCATATGTCATTCAAACTGGGAAATACAATAGCAATAGACTAAGCAAGACATGCCTAATCCATGGGTCTAAGAAGTTGTCACAAGGGAATTAAAAAAATACATTGACCTGAATGATATTGGAAAAACAGTAAATCAAAATGTGTAGAACACAACTAAAGAAATGTCAAGAGGGAATTTATAGCATGATATACTTTCATTAGCAAAAAAGGAAAAGTGGAGTTTCCCATTGTGGCTCAGCAGTAATGAACCTAACTAGTATCCATGAGGATGCAGGTTTGATCCCTGGCTTGACTTAGTGGGTTAAGGATCTGGCATTGCTGTGAGCTGTGGTATCACAGATGCAGCTCAGTTCCCATGTTGCTGTGTCTGTGATGTAGGCCAGCAGTTGCAGCTCCAATTATACCCCTACTCTGGGAACTTTCATAGGCTGAGAGTGAGGCCCTAAAAAGACAAAAAAACATGGGGGAGGGGATTTCAAATCAATGGCTAAGCTCCCATCCTCAAGAACCTAGAAAAATAAAAGCAAAATAAACCCAAATCAAGTGGACAAAAAATAAAAATGACAAGCAGAAATCAGTGAAACTGAAAACAGAAAAACAATGGATAATCAATAAACAAAAAGCATGTTCTTTGAAATGTTTAATAAAATTGAAAAATCTCCAGCAAAACTGACAAGAAAAAAAAAAAGCAGGAAAGACAATTTACCAATATTAGGAATTAAACAAGGATTATCACTACAGATTTATGCAAATTTAAATACAATGGTAACAATTTTGTACAAATATATCTAACAATTTCTGAGATGAATTAACTCCTCAAAAAGCTCTAATTAGCATGATTCCCCAAATGTGAAGTAGACTGAATAGGTCTATAACTATTGCAAAAATTTAATTAATAATTTTTAAATTTCCTGAAAAGAAATCTTAGGCACATATAGTTTCACAAGAGAATTCTATCAAACATCTAGAGAACATCATCACCAATCCTAATAATCTGATCCAGAAAATATAGGAAGAAAAATCAGACAAAGACAATACAATAAAGAAAACATGTATACCTTAAATACAAACTTTACTAGTCAATTATAACTCAACAAAGCTGGGAGTTGGGAGGAAAACTACACATTAATACTCATGAATAGAAATGTAAAAATTCTTAACAAAAGATTAACAAATAGAACTCAGCAACATATAAAAAGGCCAAGAGGGGCTTATTCCATTTGAAAACTAGTCAATGTAATTCACTGTATTACAAGCTAAAAGAGAAAAATAACATGATCATATCAATTTGATGCAGAAATAGCAATTGGGAAAATTCAACACTCATGATTTAAAGTATAATCAAAAATAGTATTAAAGAGTATTCTCTCAACTGATCATAAAGATCAGCTACCAATAAAGTCTACAATGGATTTTCTACTTTTATAAAATTTTATACTTAATGGTGAAAGAATGAAGTGATGTCCCTCTAAGATCAAGAAAAAGGCAAGGATGGCTGCTCTCATCATTCTCTTAAATATAGTTTTGAAAGTTCCAGCCAGTGAAAAAAGCAAGAAAAGGAAATAAAGGAAATGTAGATCAGATAGGAAGAAATAAAACTTCCCTATTTGCAGATAATATGATGGTCTAGATAGAACAATCCCAAAAGCTCACGGAACTAATAACTAAGTTCAGTAATGTTGCAGCATATGAGGTAAACATTCAAAACTCAGCTGCATGTCCATATATTGGCAATGAACCTGTGGAAGCTGAATTAAAATGCAACATCATTTTATAAACATAAAAATGCAATTAAAGAACTTGAATGCTTAAAAACCACAAAATCCAGTTGAAAGAAATAAAATATCTAAGTAAACAGACATATTATGTTCATGAATTTTTTTAATTATTTATTTATTTGTTTATTTATTTATTTATTTATTTATTTTGACTGCACCTGCAACATGCAATAGTTCCCAGGCCAGGGACTGAACCATACCACTGCAAGTAACATAGCCACAGCAGTGACAATACCAAATCCTTAACCTAAAAACCACAAGGGATCTCCAATGGATTTTAATGGTCAACACTATAAATACTCAACATTGTAAAATGTCAATTCACATTTTTATAAAACTCTGGCAAAATACTTTTGTAAATTTTGTTGACATGCTTATTTTAAATTTTATATAGAATGGCAAAAGAATAATAGCTAAAGAAATTGTGAAAAAGAAGAATTAAGTGGAGAAATCTGTCTACCCAATTTCAAGACCATAAATATCTATAGTAATAAAGACTGTGTGGTAGTGGCAGAGGGCTAGCAATATAGATCAATGGAATAGAAAAAAGAACACAGGAAAATAAACCTATCTAATATGTCAAACAGACTTTTGACAAATGTGTAAGGCAATTCAATGAAAGAAGGTCAACAAATGGTACCAGAGAATTAGATATCTATTAAGACAAAAGTGAATCGCCACTTAAACCTCAAACTTTATATACAAAAACTATTCAAAATAGATCATATATTTACATGTAAAATATAAAACTTTTATCAAAAAAAGGAGAAAATCTTTGGGATCTGAGACTAAGGATTAAGTTTTTGAATTTGATGTAAAAAGTATGATCCATAAGGATGGATTTGATAAATTGTGCTTTATCAAAATTTAAAACATTTTCAGATTTTGAAAACAAATTTATGGTTACCAAAGAGGACAGGTGGGAGGGGAGGGATGGACTAGGCTTTGGGATTGGTATATGCACACTGTGGTATATGGATTGAGTGGTCAGTGGAGACCTGCTGTATAGCACAGGGAACTCTACCCAATATTCTGTGATAATCCATGTAGAAAAAGAATCTGAAAGAGAGAAAAAAATTTAAAATAATTCCTATATGAAAGTCTCTATTACAATACAAGCTATAGACTGGGAGAAAATATTTATAAACCACATATCCAACAAAAGGAATAATATTTAGAATATATTTTTAAATGCTCAAAACTGAATAGTAAAAAAAAATACATGAGAAACTCCTAACAAACTGAAAAGCAATTACTTTATTGGATCCAGGAGAGAACTGAAGTTTTGGGACAAACTGCAATTCCAAAATTTCTATGTTAAGAAAGAGTTCTCAGGGAAACCAAAAAACCAAGGCAGACAAAATCAAAGACACAGAGAAATCTGAAGCCTCTGGTACCTACAGCCATAGCAAACATGAATACAGTCTAACTCCTTACTGTATCAATATAAAACTTCACATTAAGGTTCATCTACCTCAAGTACTATTACCCAATATACATGTCTAGCTTTAAACGAAAAATTACCAGGCATGCTAAAAATCAAGAGAAAACATCTGAAGGGACAAAGTAACATCAGATTATACATGTATATACTATACATATATATACAATGGAATATAACAGTGATAAAAATAATGAAATTCTGCCATTTGTAACAATATGGATGAACCTGAGAATATTATGCTTAGTGAAATAAAGTCAGACAGAGACAAATACTGTATGATATCACTTATATGTGGAATCTAAAAAATAACACAAAGGAATATATATAGCAAAACAGAAACATACCCACATATACAGAAAACAACCAGTGACTACCAGAGGGGAGAGGGGAAAGAGCAAGTTATGAGTACTGTATTAAGAGATACAAAGTACTAGCATAAAATAGATAAGCCAACAAGGATATTCTGTGTAGAATAGGAAATTGTAGCCATTATCTTACAATAACGTAATGGAGTATGATCTGAAAAAAATACTGAATCACTATGCTGTATGCCTAAAACTAATACTGTAAATCAACTGTAATTTTTAAAAAAATCTCAAAAAAGCCAAAAAAAATTAAGAACTTTTTGCTAGTAGAACTTTCTTGTAAAAAAAAAAAATTAAATTTTCAGGGAGATGAAATCTATATAAAAAAAGAAAATCTTGGGAGAAGGAATAAATGAAGGTAAAATAACATATTTTCTTTTCCTTAATTGATCTAAAACACAAATGTCTGTTCAGGAGTTCTCATTGTGGCTCAGTGGTAATGAACCCAACTAGCATCCATGAGGATGCAGGTTTGATCCCTGGCTCTGCTCAGTGGGTTAAGGATTAGCAATGGTGTGAGCTGTGGTATAGGCCACAGACACGGCTCACACCACGTTACTATGGCTGTGGTGTAGGCAGGAAGCTGCAGCTCTAATTAGACCCTGACCCTGGAAACTTCCATATGCCACAGGTATGGCCCTAAAAAAAAAAGTCTGTTTAAAATAATAATAATGCATTACATAGTTATCATAAGTAGATGAATTAAGTGGCAACAATGTCATAAAAGACAAGAGAAAATTTTCCAGTATATTCTATCATAAGCTATATTCAAATATTATTTTAAATTTTTTATTGAAACAATTTACATATAATATAGTGTACAACTGAGGTGTACAAGGTGTTGGTTTGATACATCTATCAATTATTATTGCTACAGTCAGTAGTGTTAGCTAATACCTTTCTCATTTCACGTAATTATCATTTATTTTTGTGTGGAGAATAGGTAATAACCTAGTCTCTTAGCACCTTTGAAGTTCACAATACAGTACTGTATTGACTATAATCACCTTTGAAGTTCAAAATACAGTATTGACTATAATCATTATGATGTGCATT